>NW_027076116.1:0-1000 GCF_963932015.1 Anas acuta
CAGAGCACTAACACAGGACTGAAAAAAAGCATCTTCAATTGTCATTCACAAGCTCTTTTTTTCCATCTCTCTACTCCAGTTTCAAACTTGTTCTTTCCCTTGTTTTTAATATAGACCAATAGTTTGACTAAATTGAACTACCCTTTTAATTACCCCAGCAATGGGAGGCCTTACAAGCAAACTATGAGTGCATCTTGGGGTAGAGGAATGAACTGTTTAAACATGGGACCTTAGTCTTGTGTGCAGATTTT
The DNA here is from genome assembly GCF_963932015.1 of Anas acuta. Classification (NCBI taxonomy): domain Eukaryota; kingdom Metazoa; phylum Chordata; class Aves; order Anseriformes; family Anatidae; genus Anas; species Anas acuta. The sequence continues at coordinate 252 of NW_027076116.1, forward strand.
TTTTAAATAGAAAAAATTGCTAATGCAGATGCAGCAAACCCATATAAAATGAACAAAACCTTCAGTTAGAAATGTTTATATGGAAATACTGTTGGCTATTTTATCACTGAGGAACACATAAATAAAGTAACTAATGATAACTTCCTTTGAACTAACTTGTAAGCTTATTTCCCTAACATCAAAACCTGGAAACTCTAATACTAACCTACAGTCATTGCTACCAACGTATACTGTTTTTGTGTTTTTTTGTGTGTGTGTGTTTTTGTTGTTGTTGTTGTTTTTTAATTAATCCAGATATTATTCAAACATACATTGTTTAAACTCGAGTATTTTAGCCATTAATAAAGCAAGTTAGTAATATTTTCTGTTTCCTACATTGAATTTCCATGTTGCAGTTATTAGGAATTAGTGCAAGATGGACCATTTTGTGATTTTTTTCTCTTTTGTTTTGAATAATCTTGGCAACGCTCTTGGCGCTAGGCTTCACAGGAATCTGGGGACTTTAATAAAGACATTTATACAAGACATTGATGTTCTCTTCTGAACATCTGGGGCATTAAATACCTTGTAAAGGACTTCTACTTCCATACAGACTTCCGTCATATATATCTATTAATTTTACACATGGTATTTATTACTTAATGTTCATATTTATTATTAATAATTTACAATTTATATTTATTGATTATTTTACTTTATTATTTCATATGATATTACATAAATTATAAATTATAAATATTGAATTGATT
>NW_027076117.1:0-94704 GCF_963932015.1 Anas acuta
CAGAGGGTCCAATTGCATGTGGGGCTGCATAAAGGCTCCCCTGGTGAGTTCAATTGTACGCAAAGCCTTCCTTTGGGGGCACTTCTGGATCGGTGAATGAGGCTTGTATCGCGTTTTCTGTGGCCCGAGTTTTCAGTCTTCTGCCATGCTGGGTAGGGTTATATTTAGGGTTGCTCGTAAACAGCGAACCCGGAGGGTCCAGTTGCATGTGGGGCTGCATAAAGGCTCCCCTGGGGAGTTCAGTTGTACCCAAAGCCTTCCTCTGGGGGCACTTCTGGATGGGCGAATGGGGCTTGTTACGCGTTTCCTGGGTCCCGATTTTTCAGTCGTCTGCCATGCGGGCCAGGGTTATAATTAGGTTTGCTGTGAAAGAGCGAATACGGAGGGTCCAGTTGCATGTGGGGCTGCATAAAGGCTCCACTGGGGAGTTCAGATGAACACAAAGCCTTCCTTTGGGGGCACTTTTGGATGGTCCAAGGGGAATCGCAATGCGTTTTCTGAGGCCCGCTTTTTCAGTCTTCTCCCATTGCGCCGAGGGTGATATTTAGTCTTGCGGTGAAAGAGTGAACCTGGAGGGTCCAGTTGCATGTGGGGCTGCATAAAGGCTCCCCTGGGGAGTTCACTTGTACCCAAAGCCTTCCTCTGGGGGCACTTCCGGATGGGCGAATGGGGCTTGTAACGCGTTTTCTGGGTCCCGATTTTTCAGTCGTCTGCCATGCGGGCCAGGGTTATATTTAGGGTTGCTGAGAAAGAGGGAATACGGAGGGTCCAGTTGCATGTGGGACTGCATAAAGGCTCCCCTGGGGAGTTCACTTGTACCCAAAGCCTTCCTTTAGGGGCACTTCTGGATGGGCTAACGGGGCTTGAAACTCTTTTTCTGTGGCCCAAGTTTTCAGTCGTCTCCCATGCCGGCTAGGGCTATGTTTAGTGTTGCTCGGAAAGAGCGAACCCGGAGGGTCCAGTTGCATGTGGGGCTGCATAAAGGCTCCCCTGGGGAGTTCACTTGTACCCAAAGCCTTCCTTTGGGGGCTCTTTTGAATGGGCGAAAGGGGCTCGGAAAGCGTTTTCTGGGGCCCGAATTTTCAGTCGTTTCCCATGCCGGCTAGGGCTATGTTTAGTGTTGCTCGGAAAGAGCGAACCCGGAGGGTCCAGTTGCATGTGGGGCTGCATAAAGGCTCCCCTGGGGAGTTCACTTGTACCCAAATCCTTCCTTTGGGGGCACTTTTGGATGGGCGAAAGGGGCTCGGAAAGCATTTTCTGGGGCCCTAGTTTTCAGTCGTCTCCCATGCCGGCTGGGGTTATGTTTAGTGTTGCTCGGAAAGAGCGAACCCGGAGGGTCCAGTTGCATGTGGGGCTGCATAAAGGCTCCCCTGGGGAGTTCAGTTGTACCCAAAGACTTCCTTTACGGGAACTTCTGGATGGGTGAATGAGGCTTGTAACGCGTTTTCTGTGGCCCGAGTTTTCAGTCTTCTGCCATGCTGGCTAGTGTTATATTTAGGGTTGCTCGTAAACAGCGAACCCGGAGGGTCCAGTTGCATGTGGGGCTGCATAAAGGCTCCCCTGGGGAGTTCACTTGTACCCAAAGCCTTCCTTTGGGGGCACTTTTGAATGGGCGAAAGGGGAATCGCAACGCGTTTTCTGAGGCCCGCTTTTTCAGTTTTCTCCCATTCCGCCGAGGGCTATATTTAGGCTTGCGGTGAAAGAGTGAACCCGGAGGGTCCAGTTGCATGTGGGGCTGCATAAAGGCTCCCCTGGGGAGTTCACTTGTACCCAAAGCCTTCCTTTGGGGGCACTTCTGGATGGGCGAACGGGGCTTGAAACTCTTTTTCTGTGGCCCGAGTTTTCAGTCTTCTGCCATGCTGGCTAGGGTTATATTAAGGGTTGCTCGGAAACTGCGAACCCGGAGGGTCCAGTTGCATGTGGGGCTGCATAAAGGCTCCCCTGGGGAGTTCACTTGTACCCAAAGCCTTCCTCTGGGGGCACTTTTGAATTGGCGAAAGAAGCTCGGAAAGCGTTTTCTGGGGCCCAAGTTTTCAGTCGTCTCCCATGCCGGCTAGGGCTATGTTTAGTGTTGCTCGGAAAGAGCGAACACGGAGGGTCCAGTTGCATGTGGGGCTGCATAAAGGCTCCCCTGGGGAGTTCACTTGTACCCAAAGCCTTCCTTTGGGGGCTCTTTTGAATGGGCGAAAGGGGCTCGGAATGCGTTTTCTGGGACCCGAGTTTTCAGTCGTCTCCCATGCCGGCTAGGGCTATGTTTAGTGTTGCTCGGAAAGAGCGAACCCGGAGGGTCCAGTTGCATGTGGGGCTGCATAAAGGCTCCCCTGGGGAGTTCACTTGTACCCAAAGCCTTCCTTTGGGGGGAACTTCTGGATGGGTGAATGGGGCTTGTAACGCTTTTTCTGTGGCCCTTGCTTTCAGTCTTCTGCCATGCTGGGTAGGGTTATATTTAGGGTTGCCAGGAAACAGCGAACCGGGAGGGTCCAGTTGCATGTGGGGCTGCGTAAAGGCTCCCCTGGGGAGTTCACTTGTACCCAAATCCTTCCTCTAGGGGCACTTTTGAATGGGCGAAAGGGGCTCGGAAAGCATTTTCTGGGGCCCTAGTTTTCAGTCGTCTCCCATGCCGGCTGGGGTTATGTTTAGTGTTGCTCGGAAAGAGCGAACCCGGAGGGTCCAGTTGCATGTGGGGCTGCATAAAGGCTCCCCTGGGGAGTTCAGTTGTACCCAAAGACTTCCTTTGGGGGCACTTCTGGATGGGTGAATGAGGCTTGTAACGCGTTTTCTGTGGTCCGAGTTTTCAGTCTTCTGCCATGCTGGCTAGTGTTATATTTAGGGTTGCTCGTAAACAGCGAACCCGGAGGGTCCAGTTGCATGTGGGGCTGCATAAAGGCTCCCCTGGGGAGTTCACTTGTACCCAAAGCCTTCCTTTGGGGGCACTTTTGAATGGGCGAAAGGGGAATCGCAACGCGTTTTCTGAGGCCCGCTTTTTCAGTTTTCTCCCATTCCGCCGAGGGCTATATTTAGGCTTGCGGTGAAAGAGTGAACCCGGAGGGTCCAGTTGCATGTGGGGCTGCATAAAGGCTCCCCTGGGGAGTTCACTTGTACCCAAAGCCTTCCTCTGGGGGCACTTCTGGATGGGTGAATGGGGCTTGTAACGCGTTTTGTGGGGCCCGATTTTTCAGTCGTCTGCAATGCGGGCCAGGGTTATATTTAGGGTTGCTGAGAAAGAGCGAATACGGAGGGTCCAGTTGCATGTGGGGCTGCATAAAGGCTCCCCTGGGGAGTTCACTTGTACCCAACGCCTTCCTCTGGGGGCACTTTTGAATGGGCGAAAGGGGCGCGGAATGCGTTTTCTGGGGCCCGAGTTTTCAGTCGTCTCCCATGCCAGCTAGGGCTATGTTTAGTGTTGCTCGGAAAGAGCGAACCTGGAGGGTCCAGTTGCATGTGGGGCTGCATAAAGGCTCCCCTGGGGAGTTCACTTGTACCCAAAGCCTTCCTTTGGGGGGAACCTCTGGATGGGTGAATGGGGCTTGAGACGCTTTTTCTGTGGCCCTCGCTTTCAGTCTTCTGCCATGCTGGGTAGGGTTATATTTAGGGTTGCTCGGAAACAGCGAACCGGGAGGGTCCAGTTGCATGTGGGGCTGCATAAAGGCTCCCCTGGGGAGTTCACTTGTACCCAAATCCTTCCTCTGGGGGCACTTTTGAATGGGCGAAAGGGGCTCGGAAAGCGTTTTCTGTGGCCCGAGTTTTCAGTCGTCTCCCATGCCGGCTGGGGTTATGTTTAGTGTTGCTCGGAAAGAGCGAACCCAGAGGGTCCAATTGCATGTGGGGCTGCATAAAGGCTCCCCTGGTGAGTTCAATTGTACGCAAAGCCTTCCTTTGGGGGCACTTCTGGATCGGTGAATGAGGCTTGTATCGCGTTTTCTGTGGCCCGAGTTTTCAGTCTTCTGCCATGCTGGGTAGGGTTATATTTAGGGTTGCTCGTAAACAGCGAACCCGGAGGGTCCAGTTGCATGTGGGGCTGCATAAAGGCTCCCCTGGGGAGTTCAGTTGTACCCAAAGCCTTCCTCTGGGGGCACTTCTGGATGGGCGAATGGGGCTTGTTACGCGTTTCCTGGGTCCCGATTTTTCAGTCGTCTGCCATGCGGGCCAGGGTTATAATTAGGTTTGCTGTGAAAGAGCGAATACGGAGGGTCCAGTTGCATGTGGGGCTGCATAAAGGCTCCACTGGGGAGTTCAGATGAACACAAAGCCTTCCTTTGGGGGCACTTTTGGATGGTCCAAGGGGAATCGCAATGCGTTTTCTGAGGCCCGCTTTTTCAGTCTTCTCCCATTGCGCCGAGGGTGATATTTAGTCTTGCGGTGAAAGAGTGAACCTGGAGGGTCCAGTTGCATGTGGGGCTGCATAAAGGCTCCCCTGGGGAGTTCACTTGTACCCAAAGCCTTCCTCTGGGGGCACTTCCGGATGGGCGAATGGGGCTTGTAACGCGTTTTCTGGGTCCCGATTTTTCAGTCGTCTGCCATGCGGGCCAGGGTTATATTTAGGGTTGCTGAGAAAGAGGGAATACGGAGGGTCCAGTTGCATGTGGGACTGCATAAAGGCTCCCCTGGGGAGTTCACTTGTACCCAAAGCCTTCCTTTAGGGGCACTTCTGGATGGGCTAACGGGGCTTGAAACTCTTTTTCTGTGGCCCAAGTTTTCAGTCGTCTCCCATGCCGGCTAGGGCTATGTTTAGTGTTGCTCGGAAAGAGCGAACCCGGAGGGTCCAGTTGCATGTGGGGCTGCATAAAGGCTCCCCTGGGGAGTTCACTTGTACCCAAAGCCTTCCTTTGGGGGCTCTTTTGAATGGGCGAAAGGGGCTCGGAAAGCGTTTTCTGGGGCCCGAATTTTCAGTCGTTTCCCATGCCGGCTAGGGCTATGTTTAGTGTTGCTCGGAAAGAGCGAACCCGGAGGGTCCAGTTGCATGTGGGGCTGCATAAAGGCTCCCCTGGGGAGTTCACTTGTACCCAAATCCTTCCTTTGGGGGCACTTTTGGATGGGCGAAAGGGGCTCGGAAAGCATTTTCTGGGGCCCTAGTTTTCAGTCGTCTCCCATGCCGGCTGGGGTTATGTTTAGTGTTGCTCGGAAAGAGCGAACCCGGAGGGTCCAGTTGCATGTGGGGCTGCATAAAGGCTCCCCTGGGGAGTTCAGTTGTACCCAAAGACTTCCTTTACGGGAACTTCTGGATGGGTGAATGAGGCTTGTAACGCGTTTTCTGTGGCCCGAGTTTTCAGTCTTCTGCCATGCTGGCTAGTGTTATATTTAGGGTTGCTCGTAAACAGCGAACCCGGAGGGTCCAGTTGCATGTGGGGCTGCATAAAGGCTCCCCTGGGGAGTTCACTTGTACCCAAAGCCTTCCTTTGGGGGCACTTTTGAATGGGCGAAAGGGGAATCGCAACGCGTTTTCTGAGGCCCGCTTTTTCAGTTTTCTCCCATTCCGCCGAGGGCTATATTTAGGCTTGCGGTGAAAGAGTGAACCCGGAGGGTCCAGTTGCATGTGGGGCTGCATAAAGGCTCCCCTGGGGAGTTCACGTGTACCCAAAGCCTTCCTTTGGGGGCACTTCTGGATGGGCGAACGGGGCTTGAAACTCTTTTTCTGTGGCCCGAGTTTTCAGTCTTCTGCCATGCTGGCTAGGGTTATATTAAGGGTTGCTCGGAAACTGCGAACCCGGAGGGTCCAGTTGCATGTGGGGCTGCATAAAGGCTCCCCTGGGGAGTTCACTTGTACCCAAAGCCTTCCTCTGGGGGCACTTTTGAATTGGCGAAAGAAGCTCGGAAAGCGTTTTCTGGGGCCCAAGTTTTCAGTCGTCTCCCATGCCGGCTAGGGCTATGTTTAGTGTTGCTCGGAAAGAGCGAACACGGAGGGTCCAGTTGCATGTGGGGCTGCATAAAGGCTCCCCTGGGGAGTTCACTTGTACCCAAAGCCTTCCTTTGGGGGCTCTTTTGAATGGGCGAAAGGGGCTCGGAATGCGTTTTCTGGGACCCGAGTTTTCAGTCGTCTCCCATGCCGGCTAGGGCTATGTTTAGTGTTGCTCGGAAAGAGCGAACCCGGAGGGTCCAGTTGCATGTGGGGCTGCATAAAGGCTCCCCTGGGGAGTTCACTTGTACCCAAAGCCTTCCTTTGGGGGGAACTTCTGGATGGGTGAATGGGGCTTGAGACGCTTTTTCTGTGGCCCTCGCTTTCAGTCTTCTGCCATGCTGGGTAGGGTTATATTTATGGTTGCTCGGAAACAGCGAACCGGGAGGGTCCAATTGCATGTGGGGCTGCATAAAGGCTCCCCTGGGGAGTTCACTTGTACCCAAAGCCTTCCTCTAGGGGCACTTTTGAATAGGCGAAAGGGGCTCGGAAAGCGTTTTCTGTGGCCCGAGTTTTCAGTCGTCTCCCATGCCGGCTGGGGTTATGTTTAGTGTTGCTCGGAAAGAGCGAACCCGGAGGGTCCAGTTGCATGTGGGGCTGCATAAAGGCTCCCTGGGGAGTTCAGTTGTACCCAAAGCCTTCCTCTAGGGGCACTTTTGAATGGGCGAAAGGGGCTCGGAAAGCGTTTTCTGGGGCCCGAGTTTTCAGTCGTCTCCCATGCCGGCTGGGGTTATGTTTAGTGTTGCTCGGAAAGAGCGAACCCAGAGGGTCCAGTTGCATGTGGGGCTGCATAAAGGCTCCCCTGGGGAGTTCACTTGTACCCAAAGCCTTCCTTTGGGGGCACTTCTGGATCTGTAAATGAGGCTTGTAACGCATTTTCTGTGGCCCGAGTTTTCAGTCTTCTGCCATGCTGGGTAGGGTTATATTTAGGATTGCTCGTAAACAGAGAACCCGGAGGGTCCAGTTGCATGTGGGGCTGCATAAAGGCTCCCCTGGGGAGTTCACTTGTACCCAAAGCCTTCCTTTGGGGTGAACTTCTGGATAGGCGAATGGGGCTTGTTACGCGTTTTCTGTGGCCCGAGTTTTGAGTCTTCTGCCATGCTGGCTAGTGTTATATTTAGGGTTGCTCGTGAACAGCGAACACGGAGGGTCCAGTTGCATGTGGGGCTGTGTAAAGGCTCCCCTGGGGAGTTCACTTGTACCCAACGCCTTCCTCTGGGGGCACTTTTGAATGGGCGAAATGGGCTCTGAATGCGTTTTCTGGGGCCAGAGTTTTCAGTCGTCTCCCATGCCGGCTGGGGTTATATTTAGTGTTGCTCGGAAAGAGCGAACCCAGAGGGTCCAATTGCATGTGGGGCTGCATAAAGGCTCCCCTGGTGAGTTCAATTGTACGCAAAGCCTTCCTTTGGGGGCACTTCTGGATCGGTGAATGAGGCTTGTATCGCGTTTTCTGTGGCCCGAGTTTTCAGTCTTCTGCCATGCTGGGTAGGGTTATATTTAGGGTTGCTCGTAAACAGCGAACCCGGAGGGTCCAGTTGCATGTGGGGCTGCATAAAGGCTCCCCTGGGGAGTTCAGTTGTACCCAAAGCCTTCCTCTGGGGGCACTTCTGGATGGGCGAATGGGGCTTGTTACGCGTTTCCTGGGTCCCGATTTTTCAGTCGTCTGCCATGCGGGCCAGGGTTATAATTAGGTTTGCTGTGAAAGAGCGAATACGGAGGGTCCAGTTGCATGTGGGGCTGCATAAAGGCTCCACTGGGGAGTTCAGATGAACACAAAGCCTTCCTTTGGGGGCACTTTTGGATGGTCCAAGGGGAATCGCAATGCGTTTTCTGAGGCCCGCTTTTTCAGTCTTCTCCCATTGCGCCGAGGGTGATATTTAGTCTTGCGGTGAAAGAGTGAACCTGGAGGGTCCAGTTGCATGTGGGGCTGCATAAAGGCTCCCCTGGGGAGTTCACTTGTACCCAAAGCCTTCCTCTGGGGGCACTTCCGGATGGGCGAATGGGGCTTGTAACGCGTTTTCTGGGTCCCGATTTTTCAGTCGTCTGCCATGCGGGCCAGGGTTATATTTAGGGTTGCTGAGAAAGAGGGAATACGGAGGGTCCAGTTGCATGTGGGGCTGCATAAAGGCTCCCCTGGGGAGTTCACTTGTACCCAAAGCCTTCCTTTAGGGGCACTTCTGGATGGGCGAACGGGGCTTGAAACTCTTTTTCTGTGGCCCAAGTTTTCAGTCGTCTCCCATGCCGGCTAGGGCTATGTTTAGTGTTGCTCGGAAAGAGCGAACCCAGAGGGTCCAGTTGCATGTGGGGCTGCGTAAAGGCTCCCCTGGGGAGTTCACTTGTACCCAAAGCCTTCCTTTGGGGGCTCTTTTCAATGGGCGAAAGGGGCTCGGAAAGCGTTTTCTGGGGCCCGAATTTTCAGTCGTTTCCCATGCCGGCTAGGGCTATGTTTAGTGTTGCTCGGAAAGAGCGAACCCGGAGGGTCCAGTTGCATGTGGGGCTGCATAAAGGCTCCCCTGGGGAGTTCACTTGTACCCAAATCCTTCCTTTGGGGGCACTTTTGGATGGGCGAAAGGGGCTCGGAAAGCATTTTCTGGGGCCCTAGTTTTCAGTCGTCTCCCATGCCGGCTGGGGTTATGTTTAGTGTTGCTCGGAAAGAGCGAACCCGGAGGGTCCAGTTGCATGTGGGGCTGCATAAAGGCTCCCCTGGGGAGTTCAGTTGTACCCAAAGACTTCCTTTACGGGCACTTCTGGATGGGTGAATGAGGCTTGTAACGCGTTTTCTGTGGCCCGAGTTTTCAGTCTTCTGCCATGCTGGCTAGTGTTATATTTAGGGTTGCTCGTAAACAGCGAACCCGGAGGGTCCAGTTGCATGTGGGGCTGCATAAAGGCTCCCCTGGGGAGTTCACTTGTACCCAAAGCCTTCCTTTGGGGGCACTTTTGAATGGGCGAAAGGGGAATCGCAACGCGTTTTCTGAGGCCCGCTTTTTCAGTTTTCTCCCATTCCGCCGAGGGCTATATTTAGGCTTGCGGTGAAAGAGTGAACCCGGAGGGTCCAGTTGCATGTGGGGCTGCATAAAGGCTCCCCTGGGGAGTTCACTTGTACCCAAAGCCTTCCTTTGGGGGCACTTCTGGATGGGCGAACGGGGCTTGAAACTCTTTTTCTGTGGCCCGAGTTTTCAGTCTTCTGCCATGCTGGCTAGGGTTATATTAAGGGTTGCTCGGAAACTGCGAACCCGGAGGGTCCAGTTGCATGTGGGGCTGCATAAAGGCTCCCCTGGGGAGTTCACTTGTACCCAAAGCCTTCCTCTGGGGGCACTTTTGAATTGGCGAAAGAAGCTCGGAAAGCGTTTTCTGGGGCCCAAGTTTTCAGTCGTCTCCCATGCCGGCTAGGGCTATGTTTAGTGTTGCTCGGAAAGAGCGAACACGGAGGGTCCAGTTGCATGTGGGGCTGCATAAAGGCTCCCCTGGGGAGTTCACTTGTACCCAAAGCCTTCCTTTGGGGGCTCTTTTGAATGGGCGAAAGGGGCTCGGAATGCGTTTTCTGGGACCCGAGTTTTCAGTCGTCTCCCATGCCGGCTAGGGCTATGTTTAGTGTTGCTCGGAAAGAGCGAACCCGGAGGGTCCAGTTGCATGTGGGGCTGCATAAAGGCTCCCCTGGGGAGTTCACTTGTACCCAAAGCCTTCCTTTGGGGGGAACTTCTGGATGGGTGAATGGGGCTTGAGACGCTTTTTCTGTGGCCCTCGCTTTCAGTCTTCTGCCATGCTGGGTAGGGTTATATTTAGGGTTGCTCGGAAACAGCGAACCGGGAGGGTGCAATTGCATTTGGGGCTGCATAAAGGCTCCCCTGGGGAGTTCACTTGTACCCAAAGCCTTCCTCTAGGGGCACTTTTGAATAGGCGAAAGGGGCTCGGAAAGCGTTTTCTGTGGCCCGAGTTTTCAGTCGTCTCCCATGCCGGCTGGGGTTATGTTTAGTGTTGCTCGGAAAGAGCGAACCCGGAGGGTCCAGTTGCATGTGGGGCTGCATAAAGGCTCCCCTGGGGAGTTCAGTTGTACCCAAAGCCTTCCTCTAGGGGCACTTTTGAATGGGCGAAAGGGGCTCGGAAAGCGTTTTCTGGGGCCCGAGTTTTCAGTCGTCTCCCATGCCGGCTGGGGTTATGTTTAGTGTTGCTCGGAAAGAGCGAACCCAGAGGGTCCAGTTGCATGTGGGGCTGCATAAAGGCTCCCCTGGGGAGTTCACTTGTACCCAAAGCCTTCCTTTGGGGGCACTTCTGGATCTGTAAATGAGGCTTGTAACGCATTTTCTGTGGCCCGAGTTTTCAGTCTTCTGCCATGCTGGGTAGGGTTATATTTAGGATTGCTCGTAAACAGAGAACCCGGAGGGTCCAGTTGCATGTGGGGCTGCATAAAGGCTCCCCTGGGGAGTTCACTTGTACCCAAAGCCTTCCTTTGGGGTGAACTTCTGGATAGGCGAATGGGGCTTGTTACGCGTTTTCTGTGGCCCGAGTTTTGAGTCTTCTGCCATGCTGGCTAGTGTTATATTTAGGGTTGCTCGTGAACAGCGAACACGGAGGGTCCAGTTGCATGTGGGGCTGTGTAAAGGCTCCCCTGGGGAGTTCACTTGTACCCAACGCCTTCCTCTGGGGGCACTTTTGAATGGGCGAAATGGGCTCTGAATGCGTTTTCTGGGGCCAGAGTTTTCAGTCGTCTCCCATGCCGGCTAGGGTTATATTTAGGGTTACTGAGAAAGAGCGAATACGGAGGGTCCAGTTGCATGTGGGGCTGCATAAAGGGTCCCCTGGGGAGTTCACTTGTATCCAAAGCATTCCTTTAGGGGCACTTCTGGATGGGCGAACGGGGCTTGAAACTCTTTTTCTGTGGCCCGAGTTTTCAGTCTTCTGCCACGCTGGCTAGGGTTATATTTAGGGTTACTGTGAAAGAGTGAATACGGAGGGTCCAGTTGCATGTGGGGCTGCATAAAGGCTCCCCAGGGGAGTTCACTTGTACCCAAAGCCTTCCTTTAGGGGCACTTCTGGATGGGTGAAAGGGGCTCGGAAAGCGTTTTCTGGGGCCCGAGTTTTCAGTCGTCTCCCATGCCGGCTAGGGATATGTTTAGTGTTGCTCGGAAAGAGCAAACCCGGAGGGTCCAGTTGCATGTGGGGCTGCATAAAGGCTCCCCTGGGGAGTTCACTTGTACCCAAAGCCTTCCTTTGGGGGCACCTCTGGATGGGTGAATGGGGCTTGAAAAGCTTTTTCTGTGGCCCGAGTTTTCAGTCGTCTCCCATGCCGGCTAGGGATATGTTTAGTGTTGCTCGGAAAGAGCGAACCTGGAGGGTCCAGTAGCATGTGGGGCTTCATAAATGCTCCCCTGGGGAGTTCACTTGTACCCAACGCCTTCCTCTGGGGGCACTTTTCAATGGGCGAAAGGGGCTCGGAAAGCGTTTTCTGGGGCCCTAGTTTTCAGTCGTCTCCCATGCCGGCTAGGGATATGTTTAGTGTTGCTCGGAAACAGCGAACCTGGAGGGTCCAGTTGCATGTGGGGTTGCATAAAGGCTCCCCTGGGGAGTTCACTTGTACCCAAAGCCTTCCATTAGGGTCACTTTTGGATGGGCGAACGGGGCTTGAAACTCTCTTTCTGTGGCCCGAGGTTTCAGTCTTCTTTCATGCTGACTAGTGTTATATTTAGGGTTGCTCGTAAACAGCGAACACGGAGGGTCCAGTTGCATGTGGGGCTGCATAAAGGCTCCCCTGGGGAGTTCACTTGTTCCCAAAGCCTTCTTTTGGGGGCACTTCTGGATGGGTGAATGGGGCTTGAAACGCATTTTCTGTGGCCCGAGTTTTCAGTCGTCTGCCATGCGGGCCAGGGTTATATTTAGGGTTGCTGTGAAAGAGAGAATACGGAGCGTCCAGTTGCATGTGGGGCTGCATAAAGGGTCCCCTGGGGAGTTCAGTTGTACCCAAAGTCTTCCTTTGGGGGCACTTCTGGATGGCTGAATGGGGAATAAAATGCTTTCTCTGTGGCCCGAGTTTTCAGTCTTCTGCCATGCTGGCTAGGGTTATATTTAAGGTTGCTCGTAAACAGCGAACCCGGAGGGTCCAGTTGCATGTGGGGCTGCATAAAGGCTCCCCTGGGGAGTTCAGTTGTACCCAAATCCTTCCTCTAGGGGCACTTTTGAATGGGCGAACGGGGCTCGGAAAGCGTTTTCTGGGGCCCGAGTTTTCAGTCGTCTCCCATTGCGGCTGGGGTTATGTTTAGTGTTGCTCGGAAAGAGCGAACCCAGAGGGTCCAGTTGCATGTGGGGCTGCATAAAGGCTCCCCTGGGGAGTTCAATTGTACGCAAAGCCTTCCTTTGGGGGCACTTCTGGATCGGTGAATGAGGCTTGTAACGCGTTTTCTGTGGCCCGAGTTTTCAGTCTTCTGCCATGCTGGGTAGGGATATATTTAGGGTTGCTCGTAAACAGCGAACCCGGAGGGTCCAGTTGCATGTGGGGCTGCATAAAGGCTCCCCTGGGGAGTTCAGTTGTACCCAAAGCCTTCCTTTGGGGGCACTTCTGGATGGGCGAATGGGGCTTGTTACACGTTTTCTGGGTCCCGATTTTTCAGTCGTCTGCCATGCGGTCCAGGGTTATAATTAGGGTTGCTCGGAAACAGCGAACACGGAGGGTCCAGTTGCATGTGGGGCTGCGTAAAGGCTCCCCTGGGGAGTTCACTTGTACCCAAAGCCTTCCTTTGGGGGCTCTTTTGAATGGGCGAAAGGGGCTCGGAAAGCGTTTTCTGTGGCCCGAGTTTTCAGTCATCTCCCATGCCGGCTAGGGCTATGCTTAGGGTTGCTGTAAAGAGCGAACACGGAGGGTCCAGTTGCATGTGGGGCTGCATAAAGGCTCCCCTGGGGAGTTCAGTTGTACCCAAAGCCTTCCTTTAGGGGCACTTCTGAATGGGTGAACGGGGCTTGAAACTCTTTTTCTGGGGCACGAGTTTTCAGTTTTCTGCCATGCTGGCTAGGGTTATATTTAGGGTTGCTCGGAAACAGCGAACCGGGAGGGTCCAGTTGCATGTGGGGCTGCATAAAGGCTCCCCTGGGGAGTTCACTTGTTCCCAAATCCTTCCTTTGGGGGCACTTTTGGATGGTCCAAGGGGAATCGCAATGCGTTTTCTGAGGCCCGCTTTTTCAGTCTTCTCCCAATGCGCCGAGGGCTATATTTAGGCTTCCGGTGAAAGAGTGAACCCGGAGGGTCCAGTTGCATGTGGGTCTGCATAAAGGCTCCCCTGGGGAGTTCACTTGTACCCAAAGCCTTCCTCTGGGGGCACTTCTGGATGGGCGAATGGGGCTTGTACCACGTTTTCTGGGGCGCGATTTTTCAGTCGTCTGCCATGCGGGCCAGGGTTATATTTAGGGTTGCTGAGAAAGAGCAAATACGGAGGGTCCAGTTGCATGTGGGGCTGCATAAAGGCTCCCCTGGGGAGTTCAGTTGTACCCAAAGCCTTCCTTTGGGGGCACTTCTGGATGGGTGAATGGGGCTTGTAACGCTTTTTCTGTGGCCCGATTTTTCAGTCGTCTGCCATGCAGGCCAGGGTTATATTTAGGCTTGCGGTAAAAGAGCGAATACGGAGGGTCCAGTTGCATGTGGGGCTGCATAAAGGGTCCCCTGGGGAGTTCACTTGTACCCAAAGCCTTCCTCTGGGGGCACTTTTGAATGGGCGAAAGGGGCTCGGAAAGCGTTTTCTGGGGCCCATGTTTTCAGTCGTCTCCCATGCCGGCTAGGGATATGTTTAGTGTTGCTCGGAAAGAGCGAACCCGGAGGGTCCAATTGCATGTGGGGTTTCATAAGGGCTCCCCTGGGGAGTTCACTTGTACCCAAAGCCTTCCTTTGGGGGCACTTTTGGATGGGCGAATAGGGCTTGTAACGCGTTTTATGGGTTTCGATTTTTCAGTCGTCTGCCATGCATGCCAGGGTTATATTTAGGGTTGCTGAGAAAGAGCGAATACGGAGGGTCCAGTTGCATGTGGGGCTGCATAAAGGCTCCCCTGGGGAGTTCACTTGTACCCAAAGCCTTCCTTTGGGGTGACTTTTGAATGGGCGAAAGGGGCTCGGAAAGCGTTTTCTGGGGCCCGACTTTTCAGTCGTCTCCCATGCCGGCTAGGGCTATGTTTAGTGTTGCTCGGAAAGAGCGAACCCGGAGGGTCCAGTTGCATGTGGGGCTGCATAAAGGCTGCCCTGAAGAGTTCACTTGTACCCAAAGCCTTCCTTTGGGGTCACTTTTGGATAGGTGAATGAGGCTTGTAATGCGTTTTCTGTGGCCCGAGTTTTCAGTCTTCTTCCATGCTGGCTAGTGTTATATTTAGGGTTGCTCGGAAACAGCGAACCCGGAGGGTCCAGTTGCATGTGGGGCTGCATAAAGGCTCCCCTGGGGAGTTCAGATGAACCCAAAGCCTTCCTTTGGGGGCACTTTTGAATGGGCGAAAGGGGAATCGCAATGCGTTTTCTGAGGCCCGCTTTTTCAGTCTTCTCCCAGTGCGCTCAGGGCTATATTTAGGCTTGCGGTGAAAGAGTGAACCCGGAGGGTCCATTTGCATGTGAGGCTGCATAAAGGCTCCCCTGGGGAGTTCACTTATACTCAAAACCCTCCCCTGGGGGCACTTTTGAATGGGCGAAAGGGGCTCGGAAAGCGTTTTCTGGGGCCTGAGTTTTCAGTCGTCTCCCATGCCGGTTAGGACTATGTTTACTGTTGGTAGGAAAGAACGAACCCGGAGGGTCCAGTTGCATGTGGGGCTGCATAAAGGCTCCCCTGGGGAGTTCACTTGTACCCAAAGCCTTCCTTTGGGGGATCATCTGGATTGGTGAATGGGCCTTGAAACTCTTTTTCTGTGGCCCCAGTCTTCAGTCGTCTGCCATGCTGGGTAGGGTTATATTTAGAGTTGATCGTAAACAGTGAACACGGAGGGTCCAGTTGCATGTGGGGCTGCATAAAGGCTCCCCTGGGGAGTTCACTTGTACCCAAAGCCTTCCTCTGGGGGCACTTTTGGATGGTCCAAGGGGAATCGCAATGCGTTTTCTGAGGCCCGCTTTTTCAGTCTTCTCCCTTTGCGCCGAGGGCTATATTTAGGCTTGAAGTTAAAGAGTGAAGCCGGAGGGTCCAGTTGCGTGTGGGGCTGCATAAAGGCTCCCCTGGGGAGTTCAGTTGTACCCAAAGCCTTCCTTTAGGAGCACTTCTGGATGGGCGAACGGGGCTTGAAACTCTTTTTCTGTGGCCCGAGTTTTCAGTCTTCTGCCATGCTGGGTAGGGTTATATTTAGGTTTGCTCGTAAACAGCGAACCCGGAGGGTCCAGTTGCATGTGGGGCTGCATAAAAGCTCCCCTGGGGAGTTCACTTGTACCCAAAGCCTTCCTTTGGGGGCACTTCTGGATGGGCGAATGGGGCTTGTAACGCGTTTTTTGGGGCCCGATTTTTCAGTCGTCTGCCATGCGGGCCAGGGTTATATTTAGGGTTGCTGTGAAAGAGCGAATACGGAGGGTCCAGTTGCATGTGGGGCTGCATAAAGGGTCCCCTGGGGAGTTCACTTGTACCCAAAGCCTTCCTTTAGGGGCACTTCTGGATGGGCGAACGGGGCTTGAAACTCTTTTTCTGTGGCCCGAGTTTTCAGTGGTCTCCAATGCCGGCTACGGTTATATTTAGGGTTACTGTGAAAGAGCGAACCCGGAGGGTCCAGTTGCATGTGGGGCTGCGTAAAGGCTCCCCTGGGGATTTCACTTGTACCCAAAGCCTTCCTCTGGGAGCACTTTTGAATGTGCGAAAGGGGCTCAGAAAGCGTTTTCTGGGGCCCAAATTTTCAGTCGTCTCCCATGCCGGCTAGGGTTATGTTTAGTGTTGCTCGGAAAGAGCGAACCCGGAGGGTCCAGTTGCATGTGGGGCTGCATAAAGGCTCCCCAGGGGAGTTCACTTGTACCCAAAGCCTTCCTTTAGGGACACTTCTGGATGGGTGAAAGGGGCTCGGAAAGCGTTTTCTGGGGCCCGAGTTTTCAGTCGTCTCCCATGCCGGCTAGGGATATGTTTAGTGTTGCTCAGAAAGAGCAAACCCGGAGGGTCCAGTTGCATGTGGGGCTGCATAAAGGCTCCCCTGGGGAGTTCACTTGTACCCAAAGCCTTCCTTTGGGGGCACTTCTGGATGGGTGAATGGGGCTTGAAACGCTTTTTCTGTGGCCCGAGTTTTCAGTCGTCTCCCATGCCGGCTAGGGATATGTTTAGTGTTGCTCGGAAAGAGCGAACCCGGAGGGTCCAGTTGCATGTGGGGCTGCATAAAGGCTCCCCTGGGGAGTTCACTTGTACCCAACGCCTTCCTCTGGGGGCACTTTTCAATGGGCGAAAGGGGCTCGGAAAGCGTTTTCTGTGGCCCGAGTTTTCAGTCGTCTCCCATGCCGGCTAGGGATATATTTAGTGTTGCTCGGAAAGAGCGAACCCGGAGGGTCCAGTTGCATGTGGGGCTGCATAAAGGCTCCCCTGGGGAGTTCACTTGTACCCAAAGCCTTCCATTAGGGACACTTTTGGATGGGCGAACGGGGCTTGAAACTCTCTTTCTGTGGCCCGAGTTTTCAGTCTTCTTTCATGCTGACTAGTGTTATATTTAGGGTTGCTCGTAAACAGCGAACCCGGAGGGTCCAGTTGCATGTGGGGCTGCATAAAGGCTCCCCTGGGGAGTTCACTTGTTCCCAAAGCCTTCTTTTGGGGGCACTTCTGGATGGGTGAATGGGGCTTGAAACGCATTTTCTGTGGCCCGAGTTTTCAGTCTTCTTTCATGCTGGCTAGTGTTATATTTAGGGTTGCTCGTAAACAGCGAACACGAAGGGTCCAGTTGCATGTGGGGCTGCATAAAGGCTCCCCTGGGGAGTTCACTTGTACCCAACGCCTTCCTCTGGGAGCACTTTTGAATGGGCGAAAGGGGCTCGGAAAGCGTTTTCTGTGGCCCGAGTTTTCAGTCGTCTCCCATGCTGGCTAGGGCTATGTTTAGTGTTGCTCAGAAAGAGTGAACCCGGAGGGTCCAGTTGCATGTGGGGCTGCATAAAGGCTCCCCTGGGGAGTTCACTTGTACCCAAAGCCTTCCTCTGGGGGCACTTCTGGATGGGCGAATGGGGCTTGTAACGCATTTTCTGGGGCCCGATTTTTCAGTCGTCTGCCATGCGGGCCAGGGTTATATTTAGGGTTGCTGAGAAAGAGCGAATACGGAGGGTCCAGTTGCATGTGGGGCTGCATAAAGGCTCCCCTGGGGAGTTCACTTGTACCCAAAGCCTTCCTTTGGGGGCACTTCTGGATGGGCAAACGGGGCTTGAAACTCTTTTTCTGTGGCCCGAGTTTTCAGTCTTCTGCCATGCTGACTAGGGTTATATTTAGGGTTGCTCGGAAACAGCGAACACGGAGGGTCCAGTTGCATGTGGGCCTGCGTAAAGGCTCCCCTGGGGAGTTCACTTGTACCCAAAGCCTTCCTTTGGGGGAACTTTTGAATGTGCGAAAGGGGCTCGGAAAGCGTTTTCTGTGGCCCAAGTTTTCAGTCATCTCCCATGCCGGCTAGGGCTATGTTTAGGGTTGCTGTAAAGAGCGAACACGGAGGGTCCAGTTGCATGTGGGGCTGCATAAAGGATCCCCTGGGGAGTTCACTTGTACCCAAAGCCTTCCTTTAGGGGCACTTCTGAATGGGCGAACGGGGCTTGAAACTCTTTTTCTGGGGCACGAGTTTTCAGTTTTCTGCCATGCTGGCTAGGGTTATATTTAGGGTTGCTCAGAAACAGCGAACCCGGAGGGTCCAGTTGCATGTGGGGCTGCATAAAGGCTCCCCTGGGGAGTTCACTTGTTCCCAAATCCTTCCTTTGGGGGCACTTTTGGATGATCCAAGGGGAATCGCAATGCGTTTTCTGAGGCCCGCTTTTTCAGTCTTCTCCCAATGCGCCGAGGGCTATATTTAGGCTTCCGGTGAAAGAGTGAACCCGGAGGGTCCAGTTGCATGTGGGTCTGCATAAAGGCTCCCCTGGGGAGTTCACTTGTACCCAAAGCCTTCCTCTGGGGGCACTTCTGGATGGGCGAATGGGGCTTGTAACACGTTTTCTGGGGCGCGATTTTTCAGTCGTCTGCCATGCGGGCCAGGGTTATATTTAGGTTTGCTGAGAAAGAGCAAATACGGAGGGTCCAGTTGCATGTGGGGCTGCATAAAGGCTCCCCTGGGGAGTTCACTTGTACCCAAAGCCTTCCTTTGGGGGCACTTCTGGATGGGTGAATGGGGCTTGTAACGCTTTTTCTGTGGCCCGATTTTTCAGTCGTCTGCCATGCAGGCCAGGGTTATATTTAGGCTTGCGGTAAAAGAGCGAATACGGAGGGTCCAGTTGCATGTGGGGCTGCATAAAGGGTCCCCTGGGGAGTTCACTTGTACCCAAAGCCTTCCTCTGGGGGCACTTTTGAATGGGCGAAAGGGGCTCGGAAAGCGTTTTCTGGGGCCCATATTTTCAGTCGTCTCCCATGCCGGCTAGGGATATGTTTAGTGTTGCTCGGAAAGAGCGAACCCGGAGGGTCCAGTTGCATGTGGGGCTTCATAAGGGCTCCCCTGGGGAGTTCAGTTGTACCCAAAGCCTTCCTTTGGGGGCACTTTTGGATGGGCGAATAGGGCTTGTAACGCGTTTTATGGGTTTCGATTTTTCAGTCGTCTGCCATGCATGCCAGCGTTATATTTAGGGTTGCTGAGAAAGAGCGAATACGGAGGGTCCAGTTGCATGTGGGGCTGCATAAAGGCTCCCCTGGGGAGTTCACTTGTACCCAAAGCCTTCCTTTGGGGTCACTTTTGGATAGGTGAATGAGGCTTGTAATGTGTTTTCTGTGGCCCGAGTTTTCAGTCTTCTTCCATGCTGGCTATTGTTATATTTAGGGTTGCTCGTAAACAGCGAACCCGGAGGGTCCAGTTGCATGTGGGGCTGCATAAAGGCTCCCCTGGGGAGTCCAGATGAACCCAAAGCCTTCCTTTGGGTGCACTTTTGAATGGGCGAAAGGGGAATCGCAATGCGTTTTCTGAGGCCCGCTTTTTCAGTCTTCTCCCAGTGCGCTGAGGGCTATATTTAGGCTTGCGGTGAAAGAGTGAAACCGGAGGGTCCAGTTGCATGTGAGGCTGCATAAAGGCTCCCCTGGGGAGTTCACTTATACTCAAAACCTTCCCCTGGGGGCACTTTTGAATGTGCGAAAGTGCCTCGGAGAGCGTTTTCTGGGGCCCGAGTTTTCAGTCGTCTCCCATGCCGGTTAGGACTATGTTTACTGTTGCTAGGAAAGAACGAACCCGGAGGGTCCAGTTGCACGTGGGGCTGCATAAAGGCTCCCCTGGGGAGTTCACTTGTACCCAAAGCCTTCCTTTGGGGGATCATCTGGATTGGTGAATGGGGCTTGAAGGTCTTTTTCTGTGGCCCCAGTTTTCAGTCGTCTGCCATGCTGGGTAGGGATATATTTAGGGTTGATCGTAAACAGTGAACACGGAGGGTCCAGTTGCATGTGGGGCTGCATAAAGGCACCCCTGGGGAGTTCACTTGTACTCAAAGCCTTCCTCTGGGTGCACTTTGCGATGGTCCAAGGGGAATCGCAATGCGTTTTCTGAGGCCCGCTTATTCAGTCTTCTCCCTTTGCACCGAGGGTTATATTTAGGCTTGAAGTTAAAGAGTGAAGCCGGAGGGTCCAGTTGCATGTGGGGCTGCATAAAGGCTCCCCTGGGGAGTTCACTTTTACCCAAAGCCTTCCTTTAGGGGCCCTTCTGAATGGGCGAACGGGGCTTGAAACTCTTTTTCTGGGGCACGAGTTTTCAGTTTTCTGCCACGCTGGCTAGGGTTATATTAAGGGTTGCTCGGAAACAGCGAACCCGGAGGGTCCAGTTGCATGTGGGGCTGCGTAAAGACTCCCCTGGGGAGTTCACTTGTACCCAAAGCCTTCCTTTGGGGGCACTTTTGAATGGGCGAAAGGGGCTCGGAATGCGTTTTCTGTGGCCCGAGTTTTCAGTCGCCTCCCATGCCGGCTAGGGCTATGTTTAGTGTTGCTCGGAAACAGCGAACCGGGAGGGTCCAGTTGCATGTGGCGCTGCATAAAGGCTCCCCTGGGGAGTTCACTTTTTCCCAAAGCCTTCCTTTGGGGGCACTTTTGGATGGTCCAAGGGGAATCGCAATGCGTTTTCTGAGGCCCGCTTTTTCAGTCTTCTCCCTTTGCGCCGAGGGCGATATTTAAGCTTGCGGTGAAAGAGTGAACCCGGAGGGTCCAGTTGCATGTAGGGCTGCATAAAGGCTCCCCTGGGGAGTTCACTTGTACCCAAAGCCTTCCTCTGGGGGCACTTCTTGATGGGCGAATGGGGCTTGTAACGCGTTTTCTGGGGCCCGATTTTTCAGTCGTCTGCCATGCGGGCCAGGGTTATATTTAGGGTTGCTGAGAAAGAGCGAATACGGAGGGTCCAGTTGCATGTGGGGCTGCATAAAGGCTCCCCTGGGGAGTTCACTTGTACCCAAAGTCTTCCTTTAGGGGCACTTCTGGATGGGCGAACGGGGCTTGAAACTCTTTTTCTGTGGCCCGAGTTTTCAGTCTTCTGCCATGCTGGGTAGGGATATATTTAGGGTTGCTCGTAAACAGCGAACACGGAGGGTCCAGTTGCATGTGGGGCTGCGTAAAGGCTCTGCTGGGGAGTTCACTTGTACCCAAAGCCTTCCTCTGGGGGCACTTTTGAATGGGCGAAAGGGGCTCGGAAAGCGTTTTCTGGGGCCCGAGTTTTCAGTCATCTCCCATGCCAGCTAGGGATATGTTTAGTGTTGCTCGGAAAGAGCGAACCCGGAGGGTCCAGTTGCATGTGGGGCTTCATAAGGGCTCCCCTGGGGAGTTCACTTGTACCCAAAGCCTTCCTTTGGGGGCACTTTTTGATGGGCGAATAGGGCTTGTAACGCGTTTTATGGGTTTCGATTTTTCACTCGTCTGCCATGCAGGCCAGGGTTATATTTAGGCTTGCGGTGAAAGAGCGAATACGGAGGGTCCAGTTGCATGTGGGGCTGGATAAAGGCTCCCCTGGGGTGTTCAGATGAACACAAAGCCTTCCTTTGGGGGCACTTCTGGATGGTCCAAGGGGAATCGCAATGTGTTTTCTGAGGCCCGCTTTTTCAGTCTTCTCCCATTGCGCCGAGGGTTATATTTAGTCTTGCGGTGAAAGAGTGAACCCGGAGGGTCCAGTTGCATGTGGTTCTGCATAAAGGCTCCCCTGGGGAGTTCACTTGTACCCAAAGCCTTCCTCTGGGGGCACTTCTGGATGGGCAAATGGGGCATGTAACGCGTTTTCTGGGTCCCGATTTTTCAGTCGTCTGCCATGCGGGCCAGGGTTATATTTAGGGTTGCGGAGAAAGAGCGAATACGGAGGGTCCAGTTGCATGTGGGGCTGCATAAAGGCTCCCCTGGGGAGTTCACTTGTACCCAGCGCCTTCCTCTGGGGGCACTTTTGAATGGGCGAAAGAAGCTCGGAAAGCTTTTTCTGGGGCCCAAGTTTTCAGTCGTCTCCCATGCCGGCTAGGGCTATGTTTAGTGTTGCTCGGGAAGAGCGAACCCGGAGGGTCCAGTTGCATGTGGGGCTGCATAAAGGCTCCCCTGGGGAGTTCACTTGTACCCAAAGCCTTCCTTTGGGGGCTCTTTTGAATGGGCGAAAGGGGCTCGGAAAGCGTTTTCTGGGGCCCGAGTTTTCAGTCGTCTCCCATGCCGGCTAGGGCTATGTTTAGTGTTGCTCGGAAAGAGCGAACCCGGAGGGTCCAGTTGCATGTGGGGCTGCATAAAGGCTCCCCTGGGGAGTTCAGGTGTACCCAAAGCCTTCCTTTGGGGGGAACTTCTGGATGGGTGAATGGGGCTTGTAACGCTTTTTCTGTGGCCCTCGCTTTCAGTCCTCTGCCATGCTGGGTAGGGTTATATTTATGGTTGCTCGGAAACAGCGAACCGGGAGGGTCCAGTTGCATGTGGGGCTGCGTAAAGGCTCCCCTGGGGAGTTCACTTGTACCCAAATCCTTCCTCTAGGGGCACTTTTGAATAGGCGAAAGGGGATCGGAAAGCGTTTTCTGTGGCCCGAGTTTTCAATCGTCTCCCATGATGGCTGGGGTTATGTTTAGTGTTGCTCGGAAAGAGCGAACCCAGAGGGTCCAGTTGCATGTGGGGCTGCATAAAGGCTCCCCTGGGGAGTTCAGTTGTACCCAAAGCCTTCCTCTAGGGGCACTTTTGAATGGGCGAAAGAGGCTCAGAAAGCGTTTTCTGGGGCCCGAGTTTTCAGTCGTCTCCCATGCCGGCTGGGGTTATGTTTAGTGTTGCTCGGAAAGAGCGAACCCAGAGGGTCCAGTTGCATGTGGGGCTGCATAAAGGCTACCCTGGGGAGTTCACTTGTACCCAAAGCCTTCCTTTGGGGGCACTTCTGGATCTGTAAATGAGGCTTGTAACGCGTTTTCTGTGGCCCTAGTTTTCAGTCTTCTGCCATGCTGGCTAGTGTTATATTTAGGGTTGCTCGTAAACAGCGAACCCGGAGGGTCCAGTTGCATGTGGGGCTGCATAAAGGCTCCCCTGGGGAGTTCACTTGTACCCAAAGCCTTCCTTTGGGGGGAACTTCTGGATGGGTGAATGGGGCTTGAGACGCTTTTTCTGTGGCCCTTGCTTTCAGTCTTCTGCCATGCTGGGTAGGGTTATATTTAGGGTTTCTCGGAAACAGCGAACCGGGATGGTCCAGTTGCATGTGGGGCTGCATAAAGGCTCCCCTGGGGAGTTCACTTGTACCCAAAGCCTTCCTCTGGGGGCACTTCTGGATAGGCGAATGGGGCTTGTTACGCGTTTTCTGGGGCCCGATTTTTCAGTCGTCTGCCATGCGGGCCAGGGTTATATTTAGGGTTGCTGTGAAAGAGCGAATACGGAGGGTCCAGTTGCATGTGGGGCTGCATAAAGGCTCCCCTGGGGAGTTCAGTTCTAACCAAAGACTTCCTTTGGGGGCACTTCTGGATGGCTGAATGGGGATTGAAATGCTTTTTCTGTGGTCCACGTTTTCAGTCTTCTGCCATGCTGGCTAGGGTTATATTTAAGGTTGCTCGTAAACAGCGAACCCGGAGGGTCCAGTTGCATGTGGGGCTGCGTAAAGCTCCCCTGGGGAGTTCACTTGTACCCAAATCCTTCCTCTAGGGGCACTTTTGAATGGGCGAAAGGGGCTCGGAAAGCGTTTTCTGGGGCCCTAGTTTTCAGTCGTCTCCCATGCCGGCTAGGGCTATGTTTAGTGTTGCTCGGAAACAGCGAACCCGGAGGGTCCAGTTGCATGTGGGGTTGCATAAAGGCTCCCCTGGGGAGTTCACTTGTACCCAAAGCCTTCCTTTAGGGACACTTCTGGATGGGCGAAAGGGGAATCGCAACGCGTTTTCTGAGTCCCGCTTTTTCAGTCTTCTCCCATTCCGCCGAGGGCTATATTTAGGCTTGCGGTGAAAGAGTGAACCCGGAGGGTCCAGTTGCATGTGGGGCTGCATAAAGGCTCCCCTGGGGAGTTCAGATGAACCCAAAGCCTTCCTTTGGGGGCACTTTTGAATGGGCAAAAGGGGAATCGCATTGCGTTTTCTGAGGCCCGCTTTTTCAGTCTTCTCCCATTGCGCCGAGGGCTATATTTAGGCTTGCGGTGAAAGAGTGAACCCGGAGGGTCCAGTTGAATTTGGGGCTGCATAAAGGCTCCCCTGGGGAGTTCACTTGTACCCAAAGCCTTCCTTTGTGGGCACTTTTGAATGGGCGAAAGGGGCTCAGAAAGCGTTTTCTGGGACCCGAGTTTTCAGTCGTCTCACATGCCTGCTAGGGCTCTGTTTAGTGTTGCTCGGAAAGAGCGAACCCGGAGGGTCCAGTTGCATGTGGGGCTGCATAAAGGCTCCCCTGGGGAGTTCACTTGTACCCAAAGCCTTCCTTTGGGGGGAACTTCTGGATGGGTGAATGGGGCTTGAGACGCTTTTTCTGTGGCCCTTGCTTTCAGTCTTCTGCCATCCTGGGTAGGGTTATATTTAGGGTTTCTCCGAAACAGCGAACCGGGAGGGTCCAGTTGCATGTGGGGCTGCGTAAAGCTCCCCTGGGGAGTTCACTTGTACCCAAATCCTTCCTCTAGGGGCACTTTTGAATGGGCGAAAGGGGCTCGGAAAGCGTTTTCTGGGGCCCTAGTTTTCAGTCGTCTCCCATGCCGGCTAGGGCTATGTTTAGTGTTGCTCGGAAACAGCGAACCCGGAGGGTCCAGTTGCATGTGGGGTTGCATAAAGGCTCCCCTGGGGAGTTCACTTGTACCCAAAGCCTTCCTTTAGGGACACTTCTGGATGGGCGAAAGGGGAATCGCAACGCGTTTTCTGAGTCCCGCTTTTTCAGTCTTCTCCCATTCCGGCGAGGGCTATATTTAGGCTTGCGGTGAAAGAGTGAACCCGGAGGGTCCAGTTGCATGTGGGGCTGCATAAAGGCTCCCCTGGGGAGTTCACTAGTACCCGAAGCCTTCCTTTGGGGGCACTTCTTGATGGCTGAATAGGGATTGAAACGCTTTTTCTGTGGCCCGAGTTTTCAGTCTTGTGCCATGCTGGCTAGTGTTATATTAAGGGTTGCTCGGAAACAGCGAACCCAAAGGGTCCAGTTGCATGTGGGGCTGCATAAAGGCTCCCCTGGGGAGTTCACTTGTACCCAAAGCATTCCTTTAGGGGCACTTCTGGATGGGCGAACGGGGCTTGAAACTCTTTTTCTGTGGCCCGAGTTTTCAGTCTTCTGCCATGCTGGCTAGTGTTATATTTAGGGTTGCTCGTGAACAGCGAACACGGAGGGTCCAGTTGCATGTGGGGCTGCGTAAAGGCTCCCCTGGGGAGTTCACTTGTACCCAACGCCTTCCTCTGGGGGCACTTTTGAATCGGCGAAATGGGCTCGGAATGCGTTTTCTGGGGCCAGAGTTTTCAGTCGTCTCCCATGCCAGCTAGGGTTATATTTGGGGTTACTGAGAAAGAGCGAATAAGGAGGGTCCAGTTGCATGTGGGGCTGCATAAAGGGTCCCCTGGGGAGTTCACTTGTACCCAAAGCCTTCCTTTAGGGGCACTTCTGGATGGGCGAACGGGGCTTGAAACTCTTTTTCTGTGGCCCGAGTTTTCAGTCTTCTGCCATGCTGGCTAGGGTTATATTTAGGGTTACTGTTAAAGAGCAAATACGGAGGGTCCAGTTGCATGTGGGGCTGCATAAAGGGTCCCCTGGGGAGTTCACTTGTACCCAAAGCCTTCCTTTAGGGGCACTTCTGGATGGGCGAACGGGGCTTGAAACTCTTTTTCTGTGGCCCGAGTTTTCAGTCGTCTCCAATGCCGGCTAGGGTTATATTTAGGGTTACTGTGAAAGAGCGAACCCGGAGGGTCCAGTTGCATGTGGGGCTGCGTAAAGGCTCCCCTGGGGAGTTCACTTGTACCCAAAGCCTTCCTTTGGGGGCACTTCTGGATGGGTGAAAGGGGCTTGAAACGCATTTTCTGGAGCCCGAGTTTTCAGTCTTCTGCCATGGTGGCTAGGGGTATATTTAGGGTTGCTCGTAAACAGTGAACAAGGAGGGTCCAGTTGCATGTGGGGCTGCGTAAAGGCTCCCCTGGGGAGTTCAGTTGTAGTTAAAGCCTTCCTCTGGGGGCACTTTTGGATGGGCGAATTAGGCTTTAAATGCATTTTCTGGGGCCCGAGTTTTCAGTCGACTGCCAGGCGGGCCAGGGCTATATTTAGGGTTGCTGTGAAAGAGCGAATACGGAGGGTCCAGTTGCATGTGGCGCTGCATAAAGGCTCCCCTGGGGAGTTCACTTGTACCCAAAGCCTTCCTTTAGGGGCACTTCTGGATGGGCGAACGGGGCTTGAAACTCTTTTTCTGTGGCCCGAGTTTTCAGTCTTCTGCCATGCTAGCTAGGGTTATATTTAGGGTTGCTCGTAAACAGCGAACACGGAGGGTCCAGTTGCATGTGGGGCTGCATAAAGGCTCCCCTGGGGAGTTCACTTGTACCCATAGCCTTCCTCTAGGGGCACTTTTGAATGGGCGAAAGGGGCTCGGAATGCGTTTTCTGGGGCCCAAGTTTTCAGTCGTCTCCCATGCCGGCTAGGGATATGTTTAGTGTTGCTCGGAAAGAGTGAACCCGGAGGGTCCAGTTGCATGTGGGGCTGCATAAAGGCTCCCCTGGGTAGTTCAGTTCTACCCAAAGACTTCCTTTGGGGGCACTTTTGAATGGGCGAAAGGGGAATCGCAACGCGTTTTCTGAGGCCCGCTTTTTCAGTCTTCTCCCATTCCACCGAGGGCTATATTTAGGCTTGCGGTGAAAGAGTGAACCCGGAGGGTCCAGTTGCATGTGGGGCTGCATAAAGGCTCCCCTGGGGAGTTCACTAGTACCCGAAGCCTTCCTTTGGGGGCACTTCTTGATGGCTGAATAGGGATTGAAACGCTTTTTCTGTGGCCCGAGTTTTCAGTCTTGTGCCATGCTGGCTAGTGTTATATTAAGGGTTGCTCGGAAACAGCGAACCCAAAGGGTCCAGTTGAATGTGGGGCTGCATAAAGGCTCCCCTGGGGATTTCACTTGTACCCAAAGCCTTCCTTTAGGGGCACTTCTGGATGGGCGAACGGGGCTTGAAACTCTTTTTCTGTGGCCCGAGTTTTCAGTCTTCTGCCATGCTGGCTAGGGTTATATTTAGGGTTGCTCGTGAACAGCGAACACGGAGGGTCCAGTTGCATGTGGGGCTGTGTAAAGGCTCCCCTGGGGAGTTCACTTGTACCCAAAGCCTTCCTCTGGGGGCACTTTTGAAAGTGCGAAAGGGGCTCGGAATGCGTTTTCTGGGGCCACAGTTTTCAGTCGTCTCCCATGCAGGCTAGGGTTATATTTAGGGTTACTGAGAAAGAGCGAATACAGAGGGTCCAGTTGCATGTGGGGCTGCATAAAGGGTCCCCTGGGGAGTTCACTTGTACCCAAAGCCTTCCTTTAGGGGCACTTCTGGATGGGCGAACGGGGCTTGAAACTCTTTTTCGGTGGCCCGAGTTTTCAGTCTTCTGCCATGCTGGCTAGGGTTATATTTAGGGTTACTGAGAAAGAGCGAACACGGAGGGTCCAGTTGCATGTGGGGCTGCGTAAAGGCTCCCCTCGGCAGTTCACTTGTACCCAAAGCCTTCCTCTGGGAGCACTTTTGAATGTGCGAAAGGGGCTCGGAAAGCGTTTTCTGGGGCCCAAGTTTTCAGTTGTCTCCCATGCCGGCTAGGGTTATGTTTACTGTTGCTCGGAAAGAGCGAACCCAAAGGGTCCAGTTGCATGTGGGGCTGCATAAAGGCTCCCCTGGGGAGTTCACTTGTACCCAAAGCCTTCCTTTAGGGGCACTTCTGGATGGGCGAAAGGGTCTCGGAAAGCATTTTCTGGGGCCCGAATTTTCAGTCGTCTCCCATGCCGGCTAGGGATATGTTTAGTGTTGCTCGGAAAGAGCAAACCCGGAGGGTCCAGTTGCATGTGGGGCTGCTTAAAGGCTTCCCTGGGGAGTTCACTTGTACCCAAAGCCTTCCTTTGGGGGCACTTCTGGATGGGTGAATGGGGCTTGAAACGCTTTTTCTGTGGCCCGAGTTTTCAGTCGTATCCCATGCCGGCTAGGGATATGTTTAGTGTTGCTCGGAAAGAGCAAACCCGGAGGGTCCAGTTGCATGTGGGGCTGCATAAAGGCTCCCCTAGGGAGTTCACTTGTACCCAAAGCCTTCCTCTGGGGGCACTTTTGAATGGGCGAAAGGGGCTCGGAAAGCGTTTTCTGGGGCCCGAGTTTTCAGTCGTCTCCCATGCCGGCTAGGGATATGTTTAGTGTTGCTCGGAAACAGCGAACCCGGAGGGTCCAGTTGCATTTGGGGTTGCATAAAGGCTCCCCTGGGGATTTCAGATGTACCCAATTCCTTCCTTTGGGGGCACTTTTGGATCGTCCCAGGGGAATCGCAATGCGTTTTCTGAGACCCGCTTTTTCATTCTTCTCCAATACGCCGAGGGCTATATTTAGGTTTGCGGTGAAAGAGTGAACCCGGAGGGTCCAGTTGCATGTGGGGCTGCATAAAGGCTCCCCTGGGGAGTTCACTTGTACCCAAAGCCTTCCTCTGGGGGCACTTCTGGATGGGCGAATGGGGCTTGTAAAGCGTTTTCTGGGGCCCGATTTTTCAGTCGTCTGCCATGCGGGCCAGGGTTATATTTAGGGTTGCTGAGAAAAAGCGAATACGGAGGGTCCAGTTGCATGTGGGGCTGTGTAAAGGCTCCCCTGGGGAGTTCACTTGTACCCAAAGCCTTCCATTAGGGACACTTCTGGATGGGCGAACGGGGCTTGAAACTCTCTTTCTGTGGCCCGAGTTTTCAGTCTTCTTTCATGCTGGCTAGTGTTATATTTAGGGTTGCTCGTAAACAGCGAACACGGAGGGTCCAGTTGCATGTGGGGCTGCATAAAGGCTCCCCTGGGGAGTTCACTTGTACCCAACGCCTTCCTCTGGGAGCACTTTTCAATGGGCGAAAGGGGCTCGGAAAGCGTTTTCTGGGGCCCGAGTTTTCAGTAGTCTCCCATGCTGGCTAGGGCTATGTTTAGTGTTGCTCGGAAAGAGCGAACCCGGAGGGTCCAGTTGCATGTGGGGCTGCATAAAGGCTCCCCTGGGGAGTTCACTTGTACCCAAAGCCTTCCTCTGGGGGCACATCTGGATGGGCAAATGGGGCTTGCAACGCGTTTTCTGGGGCCCGATTTTTTAGTCGTGTGCCATGCGGGCCAGGGTTATATTTAGGGATGCTGAGAAAGAGCGAATACGGAGGGTCCAGTTGCATGTGGGGCTGCATAAAGGCTCCCCTGGGGAGTTCACTTGTACCCAAAGCCTTCCTTTGGGGGCACTTCTGGATGGGTGAATGGGGCTTGAAACGCTTTTTCTGTGGCCCGAGTTTTCAGTCTTCTGCCATGCTGACTAGTGTTATATTTAGGGTTGCTCGGAAACAGCGAACCCGGAGGGTCCAGTTGCATGTGGGGCTGCATAAAGGCTCCCCTGGGGAGTTCAGTTGTACCCAAAGCCTTCCTTTTGGGGCACTTCTGGATGGTCCAAGGGGAATCGCAATGCGTTTTCTGAGGCCCGATTTTTCAGTCTTCTCCCATTGCGCCGAGTGTTGTATTTAGGCTTGCGGTGAAAGAGTGAACCCGGAGGGTGCAGTTGCATGTTGGGCTGCATAAAGGCTCCCCTGGGGAGTTCCCTTGTACCCAAAGCCTTCCTCTGGGGGCACTTCTGGATGGGCGAACGGGGCTTGAATCTCTTTTTCTCTGACCCGAGTTTTAGTCTTCTGCCATGCTGGCTAGGGCTATGTTTAGTGTTGCTCAAAAAGAGCGAACCCGGAGGGTCCAGTTGTATGTGGGGCTGCATAAATGCTCCCCTGGGGAGTTCACTTGTACCCAAAGCCTTCCTTTGGGGGCACTTTTGGATTGGCGAATGGGGTTTATAACGCCTTTTCTGGGGCCCGATTTTCCAGTCGTCTGCCATGCGGGCCAAGGTTATATTTAGGGTTGCTGTGAAAGAGCGAATACGGAGGGTCCAGTTGCATGTGGGGCTGCATAAAGGCTCCCCTGGGGAGTTCACTTGTACCCAAAGCCTTCCACTGGGGGCACTTTTGAATGGGCGAAAGGGGCTCGGAATGCGTTTTCTGGGGCCCGCTATTTCATTCTTCTCCCATTGCTCCGAGGGCTATATTTGACTTGTGGTGAAAGAGTGAACCCAGAGGGTCCAGTTGCATGTGGGGCTGCATAAAGGCTCCCCTGGGGAGTTCACTTGTACCCAAAGCCTTCCTTTGGGGGCACTTCTGGATCGGTGAATGAGACTTGTAACGCGTTTTCTGTGGTCCGAATTTTCAGTCTTCTGCCATGCTTGCTACGGATATATATAGGATTGCTCGTAAACAGCGAACCAGGAGGGTCCAGTTGCATGTGGGGCTGCATAAAGGCTCCCCTGGGGAGTTCACTTGTACCCAAAGCCTTCCTCTGGGGGTACTTCTGGATGGCCAAAAGGGGCTCGGAAAGCGATTTCTGGGGGCGGAGTTTTCAGTCGTCTCCCATGCCGGCTAGGGCTATGTTTAGTGTTGCTCGGAAAGAGCGAACCCGGAGGGTCCAGTTGCATGTGGGGCTGCATAAAGGCTCCCCTGGGGAGTTCTGTTGTACCGAAAGCCTTCCTTTGGGGACATTTCTGGATGGGTGAATGGGGCTTGTTCCGCGTTTTCTGTGGCCCGAGTTTTCAGTCTTCTGCCAGGCTGGGTAGGGTTATATTTAGGGTTGCTCGGAAACAGCGAACACAAAGGGTCCAGTTGCATGTGGGGCTGCATAAAGGCTCCCCTGGGGAGTTCACTTGTACCCAAAGCCTTCCTTTGGGGGCACTTTTGAATGGGCTAAAGGGGCTCGGAAAGCGTTTTCTGGGGCCCGAGTTTTCAGTCGCCTCCCATGCCGGCTAGGGCTATGTTTAGTGTTGCTCGAAAAGAGCGAACCCGGAGGGTCCAGTTGCATGTGGGGCTGCATAAAGGCTCCCCTGGGGAGTTCACTTGTACCCAAAGCCTTCCTTTGGGGGCACTTCTGGATGGTCAAAGGGGAATCGCAATGGGTGTTCTGAGGTCAGCTTTTTCAGTCTTCTCCCATTGCGCCGAGGGATATATTTAGGATTGCGGTGAAAGAGTGAACCCAGAGGGTCCAGTTGCATGTGGGGCTGCATAAAGGCTCCCCTGGGAAGTTCAGTTGTACCCAAAGCCTTCCTTTGGGGGCACTTTTGGATGGGCAAATGGGGTCGGAAATCGTTTTCTGGGGCCCGAGTTTTCAGTCGTCTCCCATGCCGGCTAGGGCTATGTTTAGTGTTGCTCGGAAAGAGCGAACCCGGAGGGTCCAGTTGCATGTGGGGTTGCATAAAGGCTCCCGTGGGGAGTTCACTTGTACCCAAAGCCTTCCTTTGGGGGCACTTCTGGATGGGTGAACGGGGCCTGAATCTCTTTTTCTGTGGCCCAAGTTTTCAGTCGTCTCCAATGCTGGCTAGGATTATGTTTAGTGTTGCTCGAAAAGAGCGAACCCAGAGGGTCCAGTTGCATGTGGGGCTGCATAAAGGCTCCCCTGGGGAGTTCACTTGTACCCAAAGCCTTCCTTTGGGGAACTTTTGGATGGGCGAATGGGTCTTATAACGCCTTTTCTGGGGCCCGATTTTTCAGTCGTCTGCCATGCGGGCCAGGGTTATATTTAGGGTTACTGAGAAAGAGCGAATACGGAGGGTCCAGTTGCATGTGGGGCTGCATAAAGGCTCCCCTGGGGAGTTCACTTGTACCCAAAGCCTTCCTTTAGGGGCACTTCTGGATGGGCGAACGGGGCTTGAAACTCTTTTTCGGTAGCCCGAGTTTTCAGTCTTCTGCCATGCTGGCTAGGGTAATATTTAGGGTTACTGTGAAAGAGCGAACCCGGAGGGTCCAGTTGCATGTGGGGCTGCGTAAAGGCTCCCCTCGGCAGTTCACTTGTACCCAAAGCCTTCCTATGGGAGCACTTTTGAAAGTGCGAAAGGGGCTCGGAAAGCGTTTTCTGGGGCCCAAATTTTCAGTTGTCTCCCATGCCGGCTAGGGTTATGTTTAGTGTTGCTCGGAAAGAGCGAACCCGGAGGGTCCAGTTGCATGTGGGGCTGCATAAAGGCTCCCCTGGGGAGTTCACTTGTACCCAAAGCCTTCCTTTAGGGGCACTTCTGGATGGGCGAAAGGGGCTCGGAAAGCGTTTTCTGGGGCCCGAGTTTTCAGTCGTCTCCCATGCCGGCTAGGGATATGTTTAGTGTTGCTCGGAAAGAGCAAACCTGGAGGGTCCAGTTGCATGTGGGGCTGCATAAAGGCTCCCCTAGGGAGTTCACTTGTACCCAACGCCTTCCTCTGGGGGCACTTTTGAATGGGCGAAAGGGGCTCGGAAAGCGTTTTCTGGGGCCGGAGTTTTCAGTCGTCTCCCATGCCGGCTAGGGATATGTTTAGTGTTGCTCGGAAACAGCGAACCCGGAGGGTCCAGTTGCATGTGGGGTTGCATAAAGGCTCCCCTGGGGATTTCAGATGTACCCAAAGCCTTCCTTTGGGGGCACTTTTGGATCGTCCCAGGGGAATCGCAATGCGTTTTCTGAGACCCGCTTTTTCATTCTTCTCCCAATACGCCGAGGGCTATATTTAGGTTTGCGGTGAAAGAGTGCACCCGGAGGGTCCAGTTGTATGTGGGGCTGCATAAAGGCTCCCCTGGGGAGTTCACTTGTACCCAAAGCCTTCCTCTGGGGGCACTTCTGGATGGGCGAATGGGGCTTGTAAAGCGTTTTCTGGGTCCCGATTTTTCAGTCGTCTGCCATGCGGGCCAGGGATATATTTAGGGTTGCTGAGAAAGAGCGAATACGGAGGGTCCAGTTGCATGTGGGGCTGTGTAAAGGCTCCCCTGGGGAGTTCACTTGTACCCAAAGCCTTCCATTAGGGACACTTCTGGATGGGCGAACGGGGCTTGAAACTCTCTTTCTGTGGCCCGAGTTTTCAGTCTTCTTTCATGCTGGCTAGTGTTATATTTAGGGTTGCTCGTAAACAGCGAACACGGAGGGTCCAGTTGCATGTGGGGCTGCATAAAGGCTCCCCTGGGGAGTTCACTTGTACCCAACGCCTTCCTCTGGGAGCACTTTTCAATGGGCGAAAGGGGCTCGGAAAGCGTTTTCTGGGGCCCGAGTTTTCAGTCGTCTCCCATGCTGGCTAGGGCTATGTTTAGTGTTGCTCGGAAAGAGCGAATACGGAGGGTCCAGTTGCATGTGGGGCTGCATAAAGGCTCCCCTGGGGAGTTCACTTGTACCCAAAGCCTTCCTCTGGGGGCACATCTGGATGGGCGAATGGGGCTTTGCAACGCGTTTTCTGGGGCCCGATTTTTTAGTCGTGTGCCATGCTGGCTAGTGTTATATTTAGGGTTGCTCGGAAACAGCGAACCCGGAGGGTCCAGTTGCATGTGGGGCTGCATAACGGCTCCCCTGGGGAGTTCAGTTGTACCCAAAGCCTTCCTTTGGGGGCACTTCTGGATGGTCCAAGGGGAATCGCAATGCGTTTTCTGAGGTCAGCTTTTTCAGTCTTCTCCCATTGCGCCGAGTGTTGTATTTAGGCTTGCGGTGAAAGAGTGAACCCGGAGGGTGCAGTTGCATGTTGGGCTGCATAAAGGCTCCCCTGGGGAGTTCCCTTGTACCCAAAGCCTTCCTCTGGGGGTACTTCTGGATGGGCGAACGGGGCTTGAATCTCTTTTTCTGTGACCCGAGTTTTAGTCTTCTGCCGTGCTGGCTAGGGATATGTTTAGTGTTGCTCAAAAAGAGCGAACCCGGAGGGTCCAGTTGTATGTGGGGCTGCATAAAGGCTCCCCTGGGGAGTTCACTTGTACCCAAAGCCTTCCTTTGGGGGCACGTTTGGATTGGCGAATGGGGTTTATAACGCCTTCTCTGGGGCCCGATTTTCCAGTCGTCTGCCATGCGGGCCAAGGTTATATTTAGGGTTGCTGTGAAAGAGCGAATACTGAGGGTCCAGTTGCATGTGGGGCTGCATAAAGGCTCCCCTGGGGAGTTCACTTGTACCCAAAGCCTTCCTCGGGGGCACTTTTGAATGGGCTAAATGGGCTCGGAATGCGTTTTCTGGGGCCCGAGTTTTCAGTCGTCTCCCATGCCGGCTAGGGCTATGTTTAGTGTTGCTCGAAAAGAGCGAACCCGGAGGGTCCAGTTGCATGTGGGGCTGCATAAAGGCTCCCCTGGGGAGTTCACTTGTACCCAAAGCCTTCCTTTGGGGGCACTTCTGGATGGGTGAATGGGGCTTGAAATGCTTTTTATGTGGCCCTAGTTTTCAGTCGTTTCCCATGCCGGATAGGGATATATTTAGTGTTGCTCGGAAAGAGCGAACCCGGAGGGTCCAGTTGCATGTTGGGCTGCATAAAGGCTCCCCTGCGGAGTTCACTTGTACCCAAAGACTTCCTCTGGGGGCACTTCTGTATGGGCGAACGGGTCTTGAATCTCATTTTCTGTGGCCCGAGTTTTCAGTCTTCTGACATGCCGGCTAGGGCTATGTTTAGAGTTGCTCGGAAACAGCGAACCCGGAGTGTCCAGTTGCATGTGGGGCTGCATAAAGGCTCCCCTGGGGAGTTCAGTTGTACCCAAAGCCTTCCTCTGGGGGCACTTCTGTATGGGCGAACGGGGCTTGAATCTCTTTTTCTGTGGCCCGAGTTTTCAGTCTTCTGCCATGCCGGCTAGGGCTATGTTTAGTGTTGCTCAGAAAGAGCGAACCCGGAGGGTCCAGTTGCATATGGGGCTGCATAAAGGCTCCCCTGGGGAGTTCAGTTGTACCCAAAGCCTTCCTTTGGGGGCACTGTTGGATGGGCGAATGGGGTTTATAACGCGTTTTCTGGGGCCCGATTTTCCAGTCGTCTTTC
Source organism: Anas acuta (assembly GCF_963932015.1). Lineage (NCBI taxonomy): Eukaryota > Metazoa > Chordata > Aves > Anseriformes > Anatidae > Anas > Anas acuta. The sequence goes on from NW_027076117.1 coordinate 34,354, forward strand.
ATGAGGGCCAGGGTTATATTTATGATTGCTGTGAAAGAGCCAATACGGAGGGTCCAGTTGCATGTAAGGCTGCATAAAGGCTCCCCTGGGGAGTTCTGTTGTACCCAAAGCCTTCCTCTGGGGGCACTTCTGGATGGGTGAATGGGGCTTGAAACGCTTTTTCTGTGCGCCGAGTTTTCAGTCGCCTCCCAGGCCGGCTAGGGATATATTTAGTGTTGCTCGGAAAGAACGAACCCGGAGGGTCCAGTTGCATGTGGGGCTGTATAAAGGGTTCCATGGGGAGTTCAGTTGTACCCAAAGCCTTCCTTTGGGGGCACTTCTGGATGGGTGAATGGGGCTTGAAACGCTTTTTCTGTGGCCCGAGTTTTCCGTCTTTTGCCAAGCTGGCTAGTGTTATATTTAGTGTTGCTCGGAAAGAGCGAACCCGGAGGGTCCAGTTGCATGTGGGGCTGCATAAAGGCTCCCCTGGGGAGTTCACTTGTACCCAAAGCGTTCCTCTGGGGGCACTTCTGGATAGGTGAACGGGGCTTGTAACGCGTTTTCTGGGGCCCGATTTTTCAGTCGTCTGCCATGCGGGCCAGGGTTATATTTAGGCTTGCTGAGAAAGAGCGAATACGGAGGGTCCAGTTGCATGTGAGGCTGCGTAAAGGCTCCCCTGGGGAGTTCACTTGTACCCAAAGCCTTCCTCTGGGGGCACTTTTGGATGGGCGAATGGGGCTTGTAACGCGTTTTCTGGGGCCCAAGTTTTCAGTCGTCTGCAATGCGGGCCAGGGTTATATTTAGGGTTGCTGTGAAAGAGCGAATACGGAGGGTCCAGTTGCATGTGGGGCTGCATAAAGGCTCCCCTGGGGAGTTCACTTGTACAAAAAGCCTTCCTTTGGGGGCACTTCTGGATGGGTGAATGGGGCTTGAAACGCTTTTTCTGTGGCACGCTTTTTCAGTCTTCTGCCATGTCGGCTAGGGATATATATAGTGTTGCTCGGAAAGAGCGAACCCGGAGGGTCCAGTTGCATATGGGGCTGCATAAAGGATCCCCTGGGGAGTTCAGTTGTACCCAAAGCCTTCCTTTGGGGGCACTTCTGGATGGGTGAATGGGGCTTGAAAAGCTTTTTCTGTGGCCCGAGTTTTCAGTCGTCTCCCATGCCGGCTAGGGATATGTTTAGTGTTGCTCGGAAAGAGCAAACCCGGAGGGTCCAGTTGCATGTGGGGTTGCATAAAGGCTCCCCTGGGGAGTTCACTTGTACCCAAAGCCTTCCTTTGGGGGCACTTTTGGATGCTCCAAGGGGAATCGCAATGCATTTTCTGAGGCCCGCTTTTTCAGGCTTCTCCCATTGCGCCGAGTGCTGTATTTAGGCTTGCGGTGAAAGCGTGAACCCGGAGGGTCCAGTTGCATGTTGGGCTGCATAAAGGCTCCCCTGGGGAGTTCACTTGTACCCAAAGCCTTCCTCTGGGGGCACTTCTGGATGGGCGAATGGGGCTTGTAACGCGTTTTCTGGGGCCCGATTTTTCAGTCGTCTGCCATGCGGGCCACGGATATATTTAGGGTTGCTGTGATAGAGCGAATACGGAGGGTCCAGTTGCATGTGGGGCTGCATAAAGGCTCCCCTGGGGAGTTCACTTGTACCCAAAGCCTTCCTCTGGGGGCACTTTTGAATGGGCGAAAGGGGCTCGGAAAGAGTTTTCTGGGGCCCGAGTTTTCAGTCATCTCCCATGCCGGCTAGGGCTATGTTTAATGTTGCTCGAAAAAAGCGAACCCGGAGGGTCCAGTTGCATGTGGGGCTGCATAAAGGCTACCCTGTTTAGTTCAGGTGTACTCAAAGCCTTCCTTTGGGGGCACTTTTGGATGCTCCAAGGGGAATCGCAATGCGTTTTCTGAGGCCCGCTTTTTCAGACTTCTCCCATGGAGCCAAGGGATATATTTAGGATTGCGGTGAAAGAGTGAACCCGGAGGGTCCAGTTGCATGTGGGGCTGCATAAAGGCTCCCCTGGGGAGTTCAGTTGTACCCAAAGCCTTCCTTTGGGGGCACTTCTGTATGGGTGAATGGGGCTTGAAACGTTTTTTCTCTTTCCCGAGTTTTCAGTCTTCTGCCATGCTGGCTAGTGGTATATTAAAGATTGCTCGGAAACAGCGAACCCGGAGGGTCCAGTTGCATCTGGGGCTGCGTAAAGGCTCCCCTGGGGAGTTCACTTGTACCCAAAGCCTTCCTCTGGGGGCACTTTTGAATGGGCGAAAGGGGCTCGGAAAGCGTTTTCTGGGGCCCGAGTTTTCAGTCGTCTCCCATGCCGGCTAGGGCTATGTTTAGTGTTGCTCGGAAAGAGCGAACCCGGAGGGTCCAGTTGCATGTGGGGCTGCATAAAGGCTCCCCTGGGGAGTTCACTTGTACCCAAAGCCTTCCTTTAGGGGCACTTCTGGATGGGCGAAGGGGTCTTGTAAGGCGTTTTCTTTGGTGCGAGTTTTCAGTCTTCTGCCATGGTGGCTAGTGTTATATTTAGGGTTGCTCGTAAACAGCGAACCCGGAGGGTCCAGTTGCATGTGGGGCTGCATAAAGGCTCCCCTGGGGAGTTCACTTGTACAAAAAGCCTTCCTCTGGGAGCACTTTTGAATTGGCGAAAGGGGCTCGGAATTCGTTTTCTGGGGCCTGAATTTTCAGTCATCTCCCATGCCGGCTAAAGATATGTTTAGTTTTGCTCGGAAAGAGCGAACCCAGAGGGTCCAGTTGCATGTGGGGCTGCATAAAGGTTCCCCTGGGGAGTTCACTTGTACTCAAAGCCTTCCTTTGGGGGCACTTCTGGATGGGCGAACAGGGCTTGAATCTCTTTTTCTGTGGCCCGAGTTTTCAGTCTTCTACCATGCTTGCTAGTGCTATGTATAGTGTTGCTCGAAAAGAGCGAACCCGGAGGGTACAGTTGCATGTGGGGCTGCATAAAGGCTCCCCTGGGGAGTTCAGATGTACCCAAAGCCTTCCTCTGGGGGCACTTCTGGATGGGTGAATGGGTCTTGAAACGCTTTTTCTGTGTACCGAGCATTCAGTCGCGTCCCGTGCCGGCTAGGGATATATTGAGGCTTGCGGTGAAAGAGTGAACCCGGAGGGTCCAGTTGCATGTGGGGCTGCATAAAGGCTCCCCTGGGGAGTTCACTTGTACCCAAAGCCTTCCTTTGGGTGCACGTCTGGATGGGTGAATGGGGCTTGAAACGCATTTTCTGTGGCCCGAGTATTCAGTCGCCTCCCATGCCGCCTAGGGATATATTTAGTGTTGCTCAGAAAGAGCGCACCCGGAGGGTCCAGTTGCATGTGGGGCTGCATAAAGGCTCCCCTGGGGAGTTAACTTCTACCCAAAACCTTCGTTTGGGGTCACTTCTGGATGGGTGAATGGGGCTTGAAACGTATTTTCTGTGGCCCGAGTTTTCCGTCTTTTGCCATGCTGGCTAGTGTTACATTTAGGGTTGCTCGGAAACAGCGAACACGGACGGTCCAGTTGCATGTGGGGCTGCATAAAGGCTCCCCTGGGGAGTTCACTTGTACCCAAAGCCTTCCTCTGGGGGCACTTTTGGATGGTCCAAGGGGAATCGCAATGCGTTTTCTGAGGCCCACTTTTTCAGTCTTCTCCCATTGCGCCGAGGGTTATATTTAGTCCTGCGGTGAAAGAGCGAATAAGGAGGGTCGAGTTGCATGTGGGGCTGCATAAAGGCTCCCCTGGGAGTTCACTTGAACCCAAAGCCTTCCTTTGGGGGCACTTTTGAATGGGCGAAAGGGGCTCGGAAAGCGTTTTCTGGGGCCGGAGTTTTCAGTCGTCTCCCATGCCGGCTAGGACTATGTTAAGTGTTGCTCGAAAAGAGCGAACCCGGAGGGTCCAGTTGCATGTGGGGCTGCATAAAGGCTCCCCTGGGGAGTTCACTTGTACCCAAAGCCTTCCTTTGGGAGCACTTCTGGATGGGTGAATGGGGCTTGAGACGCTTTTTCTGTGGCCCGAGCTTTCAGTCTTCTGCCATGCTGGCTAGCGTTATATTTAGGGTTGCTCGGAAAGAGCGAACCTGGAGGGTCCAGTTACATGTGTGGCTGCGTAAAGGGTCCCCTGGGGAGTTCACTTGTACAAAAAGCCTTCCTCTGGGAGCACTTTTGAATTGGCGAAAGGGGCTCGGAATTCGTTTTCTGGGGCCTGAGTTTTCAGTCATCTCCCATGCCGGCTAAAGTTATGTTTAGTTTTGCTCGGAAAGAGCGAACCCGGAGGGTCCAGTTGCATGTGGGGCTGCATAAAGGCTCCCCTGGGGAGTTCACTTGTACTCAAAGCCTTCCTTTGGGGGCACTTGTGGATGGGCGAACAGGGCTTGAATCTCTTTTTCTGTGGCCCGAGTTTTCAGTCGTCTGCCATGCTGGCTAGGGATGTATTTAGTGATGCTCGAAAAGAGCGAACCCGGAGGGTCCAGTTGCATGTGGGGCTGCATAAAGGCTACCCTGTGGAGTTCAGATGTACCCAAAGCCTTCCTTTGGGGGCACTTTTGGATGCTCCAAGGGGAATCGCAATGCGTTTTCTGAGGACCGCTTTTAAGTCTTCTCCCATTGCGCCAAGGGCTATATTTAGTCTTGCGGAGATAGAGCGAACCCGGAGGGTCCAGTTGCATGTGGGGCTGCATAAAGGGTACCCTGTGGAGTTCAGATGTACCCAAAGCCTTCTTTTGGGGGCACTTTTGGATGCTCCAAGGGGAATCGCAATGCGTTCTCTGAGGACCGCTTTTCTGTCTTCTCCCATTGCGCCGAGGGCTATATTTAGTCTTGCGGTGATAGAGTGAACCCGGAGGGTCCAGTTGCATGTGGGGCTGCGTAAAGGCTCCCCTGGGGAGTTCACTTGTACCCAAAGCCTTCCTCTGGGGGCACTTTTGGATGGGCGAAAGGGCTCGGAAAGCGTTTTCTGGGGCCCGAGTTTTCAGTCGTCTACCATGCATGCCAGGGTTATATTTAGGGTTGCTGTGAAAGAGCGAATCCGGAGGGTCCAGTTGCATGTGGGTCTGCATAAAGGCTCCCCTGAGGAGTTCACTTGTACCCAAAGCCTTCCTTTGGGGGCACTTCTGGATGGGCGAAAGGGGCTCGGTATGCGTTTTCTGGGGCACGAGTTTTCAGTCGTATCCCATGCCAGCTGGGGCTATATTTAGCGTTGCTCGGAAAGGGCGAAAGCATAGGGTCCAGTTGCATGTGGGGCTGCATAAATGCTATCCTGGGGAGTTCAGTTGTACCCAAAGCCTTCCTTTGGGGGCACTTTTGGATGGTCCAAGGGGAATCGCAATGCGTTTTCTGAGGCCCGCTTTTTCAGACTTCTCCCAGTGCGCCGAGGGCTATATTTAGGCTTGCGTTGAAAGAGTGAACGCGGAGGGTCCAGTTGCATGTGGGGCTGCATATAGGCTCCCCTGGGGAGTTCCCTTGTACAAAAGCCTTCCTTTGTGGGCACTTCTGGATGGGCGAAAGGGGCTTGGAATGAGTTTTCTCGGGCCCGAGTTTTCAGTCGTCTCCCATGCCGGCTAGGGATATGTTTAGTGTTGCTCGGAAAGAACGAACCCAGCGGGTCCAGTTGCATGTGGGGCTGCATAAAGGCTCCCCTGGGGAGTTCACTAGTACCCGAAGCCTTCCTTTGGGGGCCCTTTTGGATCATCGAAAGAGACTCGCCATGCGTTTTCTGAGGCCCGCTTTTTCAGTCTTCTCCCTTTGCGGCTAGGGCTATATTGAGGCTTGCGTAGAAAGCGTGAACGCGGAGGATCCAGTTGCATGTGGGGCTGCGTAATGGCTCCCCTGGGGTGTTCAGTTGTACCCAAAGCCTTCCTGTGGGGGAACTTTTGGATGGGCGAATGGGGCTTCTAACGCATTTTCTGGGGCTCGAGTTTACAGATCTCCCCAATGCCGGCTAGTGCTATATTTAGTGTTGCTCGGAAAGAGCGAACCCGGAGGGTCCAGTTGCATGTGGGGCTGCATAAAGGCTCCCCTGGGGAGTTCACTTGTAACTAAACCTTCCTTTGGGGGCACTTTTGGATGGTCCAAGGGGAATCGCAATGCGTATTTTGAGGCCCGATTTTTCAGTCTTCTCCCATTGTGCCGAGAGATATATATAGGCTTGCAGTGAAAGAGCGAACCCGGAGGGTCCAGTTGCATGTGGGGCTGCATAAAGGCTCCCCTGGGTAGTTCACTTGTAACTAAACCTTCCTTTGGGGGCACTTTTGGATGGTCCAAGGGGAATCGCAATGTGTTTTCCGAGGCCCGAGTTTTCAGTCGTCTCCAATGCCAGCTAGGGCTATATTTAGTGTTGCTCGGAAACAGAGAACCCGGAGGGTCCAGTTGCATGTGGGGCTGCATAAAGGCTCCCCTGGGGAGTTCCCTTGTACCCAAAGCCTTCCTTTGGGGGTACTTTTCGATGGTCCAAGGGGAATCGCAATGCGTTTTCTGGGGCCCGTTTTTCAGTCTTCTCCCATTGCGCCGAGGGTTATATTTAGGCTTGCGATGAAAGAGTGAACGCGGAGGGTCCAGTTGCATGTGGGGCTGCATAAAGGCTCCCCTGGGGAGTTCACTTGTACCCAAAGCCTTCTTTTGGGGGCACTTCTGGATGGGCGAATGGGGCTCGGAATGCGTTTTCTGTGGCCTGAGTTTTCAATCGTCTCCCATGCAGGCTAGGGTTATGTTTAGTGTTGCTCGGAAAGAACGAACCCAGCGGGTCCAGTTGCATGTGGGGCTGTATAAAGGCTCCCCTGGGGAGTTCACTTGTACCCAAAGCCTTCCTTTGGGGGCACTTCTGGATGGGCGAAAGGGGCTTGGAATGAGTTTTCTGGGGCCCGAGTTTTCAGTCGTCTCCCATGCCGGCTAGGGATATGTTTAGTGTTGCTTGGAAAGAACGAACCCAGCGGGTCCAGTTGCATGTGGGGCTGTATAAAGGCTCCCCTGGGGAGTTCACTTGTACCCAAAGCCTTCCTTTGGGGGCACTTTTGGATGGTCCAAGCGGAATCTCAATGCATATTCTAAGGCCCGCTTTTTCAGTCTTCTCCCATTGCGCAGAGGGCTATATTTACGCTTGCGGTGAAAGAGTGAACCCGGAGGGTCCAGTTGCATGTGGGGCTGCATAAAGGCTCCCCTGGGGAGTTCACTTGTACCCAAAGCCTTCCTCTGGGGGCTCTTTTGGATGGGCAAAACGGGCTCGGAATGAGTTTTCTGGGGCCCGAGATTTCAGATGTATCCAATGCCGGCTAGGGCTATGTTTAGTGTTGCTCGGAAAGAGCGAACCCGGAGGGTCCAGTTGCATGTGGGGCTGCATAAAGGCTCCACTGGGGAGTTCAATTGTACCCAAAGCCTTCCTTTGGGGGCACTTCTGGATGGGCGAATGGGCCTTGTAACGCGTTTTCTGGGGCCCGATTTTTCAGTCATCTGCCATGCAGGACAGGGATATATTTAGGGTTGCTGTGAAAGAGCGAATACGGAGGGTCCTGTTGCATGTGGGGCTGCATAAAGGCTCCCCTGGGGAGTTCAGTTGTACCCAAAGCCTTCCTCTGGGGGCACTTTTGGATGGGGGAATGGGGCTTGAAACGCTTTTTCTGTGGCCCGAGTTTTCAGTCTTCTGCCATGCTGGCTACTGATATACATAGGGTTGCTCGGAAACAGCGAACCCGGAGGGTCCAGTTGCATGTGGGGCTGCATAAAGGCTCCCCTGGGGAGTTCAGTTGTACCCAAAGCCTTCCTCTGGGGGCACTTTTGGATGGGCAAAACGGGCTCGGAAAGCGTTTTCTGGGGCCCGAGTTTTCAGTCTTCTCCCATGCCTGTCAGGGTTATGTTTAATGTTGCTCGGAAATAGTGAACCCGGAGGGTCCAGTTGCATGTGGGGCTGCATAAAGGCTCCCCTGGGTTGTTCAGATGTACCCAAAGCCTTCCTCTGGGGGCACTTCTGGATGGGTGAATTGGGCTTGAAACGCTTTTTCTGGGGCCCGAGTTTCCTGTCGTCTCCAATGCCGTCTAGGGTTATATTTAGTGTTGCTCGGAAACAGCGATCCCGGAGGGTCCAGTTGCATGTGGGGCTGCATAAAGGCTCCCCTGGGGTGTTCAGATGTACCCAAAGCCTTCCTTTGGTGGCACTTTTGGATGGGCGAATAGGGCTTGAAACGCGTTTTCTAAGGCCTGCTTTTTCAGTCTTCTCCCATTCCGTTGAGGGCTATATTTAGTCTTGGGGTGAAAGAGTGAACCCGGAGGGTCCAGTTGCATGTCGGGCTGCATAAAGGCTCCCCTGGGGAGTTCACTTGTACCCAAAGCCTTCCTTTGGGGGCACTTCTGGATGGGCGAATGGGGCTCGTAAAGCGTTTTCTGGGGCCCGAGTTTTCAGTCGTCGGCCATGCGGGCCAGGGTTATATTTAGGGTTGCTGTGAAAGAGCGAATACGGAGGGTCCAGTGTCATGTGGGGCTGCATAAAGGCTCCCCTGGGGAGTTCACTTGTACCCAAAGCCTTCCTTTGGGGGCACTTTTGGATGGTCCAAGGGGAATCGCAATGCGTTTTCTGAGTCCCGCTTTTTCAGTCTTCTCCCATAGCGCCGAGGGATATATTTAGGCTTGCAATAAAAGAGCGAATAAGGAGGGTCAAGTTGCATGTGCGGCTGTATAAAGGCTCCCCTGGGGAGTTCACTTGTACCCAAAGTCTTCCTTTGGGGGCACTTTTGGATGGTCCAAGCGGAATCTCAATGCGTATTCTAAGGCCCGCTTTTTCAGTCTTCTCCCATTGAGCCGAGGGCTATATTTAGGCTTGCGGTGAAAGAGTGAACCCTAAGGGTCCAGTTGCATGTGGGGCTGCATAAAGGCTACCCTGGGGAGTTCACTTGTACCCAAAGCCTTCCTCTGGGGCCACTTTTGGATGGGCGAAACGGGCTCGGAAAGCGTTTTCTGGGGCCCGAGTTTTCAGTCGTCTCCCATGCCGGCTAGGGTTATGTTTAGTGTTGCTCAGAAAGAGCGAACGCGGAGGGTCCATTTGCATGTGGGGCTGCGTAAAGGCTCCCCTGGGGAGTTCACTTGTACCCAAAGCCTTCCTCTGGGGGCACTTCTGGATGGGTGAATTGGGCTTGAAACGCTTTTTCTGGGGCCCGAGTTTTCCGTCGTCTCCAATGCCGTCTAGGGTTATATTTAGTGTTGCTCGGAAACAGCGAACCCGGAGGGTCCAGTTGCATGTGGGGCTGCATAAAGGCTCCCCTGGGGAGTTCCCTTGTACCCAAAGCCTTACTTTGGGGGCACTTTTGGATGGTCCAAGCGGAATCACAATACATTTTCTAAGGCCCGCTTTTTCACTCTTCTCCCATTGCGCAGAGGGCTATATTTAGGCTTGCGGTGAAAGCGTGAACGCGGAGGGTCCAGTTACATGTGGGGCTGCATAAAGGCTCCCCTGGGGAGTTCAGTTGTACCCAAAGCCTTCCTCTGGGCGCACTTTTGGATGGGAAAAACGGGCTCGGAAAGCGTTTTCTGGGGCCCAAATTTTCCGTCGTCTCCCATGCCTGCTAGGGTTATGTTTAGTGTTGCTCGGAAACAGCGAACCCGGAAGGTCCAGTTGCATGTGGGGCTGCGTAAAGGCTCCCCTGGGGAGTTCACTTGTACCCAAAGCCTTCCTCTGGGGGCACTTTTGGATGGGCGAAAGGGCTTGGAAAGCGTTTTCTGGGGCCCGAGTTTTCAGTCGTCTACCATGCATGCCAGGGTTATATTTAGGGTTGCTGTGAAAGAGCGAATACGGAGGGTCCAGTTGCATGTGGGTCTGCATAAAGGCTCCCCTGAGGAGTTCACTTGTACTCAAAGCCTTCCTCTGGGGTCACTTTTGGATGGGCGAAAGGGGCTCGGTATGCGTTTTCTGGGGCACGAGTTTTCAGTCGTATCCCATGCCAGCTGGGGCTATATTTAGTGTTGCTCGGAAAGGGCGAAAGTGTAGGGTCCAGTTGCATGTGGGGCTGCATAAATGCTCGCCTGGGGAGTTCAGTTGTACCCAAAGCCTTCCTCTGGGGGCACTTCTGGATGGGTGAATTGGGCTTGAAACGCTTTTTCTGGGGCCCGAGTTTTCCGTCGTCTCCAATGCCGTCTAGGGTTATATTTAGTGTTGCTCGGAAAGAGCGATCCCGGAGGGTCCAGTTGCATGTGGGGCTGCATAAAGGCTCCCCTGGGGAGTTCAGATGTACCCAAAGCCTTCCTTTAGGGGCACTTCTGGATGGGCGAATGGGGCTCGTAAAGCGTTTTCGGGGGCCCGAGTTTTCAGTCGTCGGCCATGCGGGCCAGGGTTATATTTAGGGTTGCTGTGAAAGTGCGAATACGGAGGGTCCAGTGTCATGTGGGGCTGCATAAAGGCTCCCCTGGGGAGTTCACTTGTACCCAAAGCCTTCCTTTAGGGGCACTTCTGGATGGGCGAAAGGGTCTCGGAAAGCATTTTCTGGGGCCCGAATTTTCAGTCGTCTCCCATGCCGGCTAGGGATATGTTTAGTGTTGCTCAGAAACAGCAAACCCGGAGGGTCCAGTTGCATGTGGGGCTGCATAAAGGCTCCCCTGGGGAGTTCCCTTGTACCCAAAGCCTTACTTTGGGGGCACTTCTGGATGGTCCAAGCGGAATCACAATACATTTTCTAAGGCCCGCTTTTTCACTCTTCTCCCATTCCGTTGAGGGCGATATTTAGGCTTGCGGTGAAAGCGTGAACGCGGAGGGTCCAGTTTCATGTGGGGCTGCATAAAGGCTCCCCTGGGGAGTTCAGTTGTACCCAAAGCCTTCCTCTGGGCGCACTTTTGGATGGGCAAAACGGGCTCGGAAAGCGTTTTCTGGGGCCCTAATTTTCCGTCGTCTCCCATGCCTGCTAGGGTTATGTTTAGTGTTGCTCGGAAACAGCGAACCCGGAGGGTCCAGTTGCATGTGGGGCTGCGTAAAGGCTCCCCTGGGGAGTTCACTTGTACCCAAAGCCTTCCTCTGGGGGCACTTTTGGATGGGCGAAAGGGCTTGGAAAGCGTTTTCTGGGGCCCGAGTTTTCAGTCGTCTACCATGCATGCCAGGGTTATATTTAGGGTTGCTGTGAAAGAGCGAATACGGAGGGTCCATTTGCATGTGGGTCTGCATAAAGGCTCCCCTGAGGAGTTCACTTGTACTCAAAGCCTTCCTCTGGGGTCACTTTTGGATGGGCGAAAGGGGCTCGGTATGCGTTTTCTGGGGCACGAGTTTTCAGTCGTATCCCATGCCAGCTGGGGCTATATTTAGTGTTGCTCGGAAAGGGCGAAAGTGTAGGGTCCAGTTGCATGTGGGGCTGCATAAATGCTCGCCTGGGGAGTTCAGTTGTACCCAAAGCCTTCCTTTTGGGGGCACTTTTGGATGGTCCAAGGGGAATCGCAATGCGTTTTCTGAGGCCCGCTTTTTCAGACTTCTCCCATTGCGCCGAGGGCTATATTTAGGCTTGCGTTGAAAGAGTGAACGCGGAGGGTCCAGTTGCATGTGGGGCTGCATATAGGCTCCCCCGGGGATTTCAGTTGTACCCAAAGCCTTCCTTTGTGGGCACTTCTGGATGGGCGAAAGGGGCTTGGAATGAGTTTTCTGGGGCCCGAGTTTTCAGTCGTCTCCCATGCCGGCTAGGGATATGTTTAGTGTTGCTTGGAAAGAACGAACCCAGCGGGTCCAGTTGCATGTGGGGCTGCATAAAGGTTCCCCTGGGGAGTTCAGTTGTACCCAAAGCCTTCCTTTGTGGGCACTTCTGGATGGGCGAAAGGGGCTTGGAATGAGTTTTCTCGGGCCCGAGTTTTCAGTCGTCTCCCATGCCGGCTAGGGATATGTTTAGTGTTGCTTGGAAAGAACGAACCCAGCGGGTCCAGTTGCATGTGGGGCTGCATAAAGGCTCCCCTGCGGAGTTCACTTGTACCCAAAGCCTTCCTTTGGGGGCCCTTTTGGATCATCGAAAGAGACTCGCCATGCGTTTTCTGAGGCCCGCTTTTTCAGTCTTCTCCCTTTTGCGGCTAGGGCTATATTTAGGCTTGCGTAGAAAGCGTGAACGCGGAGGATCCAGTTGCATGTGGGGCTGCGTAATGGCTCCCCTGGGGTGTTCAGTTGTACCCAAAGCCTTCCTGTGGGGGAACTTTTGGATGGGCGAATGGGGCTTCTAACGCATTTTCTGGGGCTCGAGTTTACAGATCTCCCCAATGCCGGCTAGTGCTATATTTAGTGTTGCTCGGAAAGAGCGAACCCGGAGGGTCCAGTTGCATGTGGGGCTGCATAAAGGCTCCCCTGGGGAGTTCACTTGTAACTAAACCTTCCTTTGGGGGCACTTTTGGATGGTCCAAGGGGAATCGCAATGCGTATTTTGAGGCCCGATTTTTCAGTCTTCTCCCATTGTGCCGAGAGATATATATAGGCTTGCAGTGAAAGAGCGAACCCGGAGGGTCCAGTTGCATGTGGGGCTGCTTAATGGCTCCCCTGGGGTGTTCAGTTGTACCCAAAGCCTTCCTTTGGGGGCACTTTTGGATGGGCTAAAGGGGCTCGGAATGCGTTTTCTGAGGCCCGAGTTTTCAGTCGTCTCCAATGCCAGCTAGGGCTATATTTAGTGTTGCTCGGAAACAGAGAACCCGGAGGGTCCAGTTGCATGTGGGGCTGCATAAAGGCACCCCTGGGGAGTTCAGTTGTTCCCAAAGCCTTCCTTTGGGGGCACTTCTGGATGGGCAAAATGGTCTTGTAAGGCGTTTTCTTTGGCCCGATTTTACAGTCATCTCCGATGCCGGCTAGGTCTATATTTAGGCTTGCTGTGAAAGAGCGAATACGGAGGGTCCAGTCGCATGTGGGGCAGCATAAAGGCTCCCCTGGGGAGTTCAGATGTACTCGAAGCCTTCCTTTGGGGGCACTTTTGGATGGGCGAATGGGGCTTGTAACGCGTTTTCTGGGGCCCGAGTTTTCAGTCTTCTGCCATGCTGGCTACTGATATACTTAGGGTTGCTCGGAAACAGCGAACACGGAGGGTCATGTTGCATGTGGGGCTGCATAAAGGCTCCCCTGGGGAGTTCAGTTGTACCCAAAGCCTTCCTCTGGGGGCACTTTTGGATGGGCGAATGCGGCTCGTAAAGCGTTTTCGGGGGCCCGAGTTTTCAGTCTTCTGCCATGCTGGCTACTGATATACTTAGGGTTGCTCGGAAACAGCGAACACGGAGGGTCATGTTGCATGTTGGGCTGCATAAAGGCTCCCCTGGGGAGTTCAGTTGTACCCAAAGCCTTCCTCTGGGGGCACTTTTGGATGGGCAAAATGGGCTCGGATAGCGTTTTCTTAGGCCCGAGTTTTCAATCGTCTCCCATTCCGGCTAGGGCTATGTTTAGTCTTGCTCGGAAACAGCGAACGCGGAGGGTCCATTTGCATGTGGGGCTGCATAAAGGCTCCACTGGGGAGTTCACTTGTACCCAAAGCCTTCCTTTGGGGGCACTTCTGGATGGGCGAATGGGGCTTGTAACGGGTTTTCTGGGGCCCGATTTTTCAGTCGTCTGCCATGACGGCCAAGGTTATATTTAGGGTTGCTGTGAAAGAGCGAATACGGAGGGTCCAGTTGCATGTGGGGCTGCATAAAGGCTCCCCTGGGGAGTTCACTTTTACCCAAAGCCTTCCTTTGGGGGCACTTCTGGATGGGCGAATGGGGCTCGGAATGCGTTTTCTGTGGCCTGAGTTTTCAATCGTCTCCCATGCAGGCTAGGGTTATGTTTAGTGTTGCTCGGAAAGAACGAACCCAGCGGGTCCAGTTGCATGTGGGGCTGTATAAAGGCTCCCCTGGGGAGTTCACTTGTACCCAAAGCCTTCCTTTGGGGGCACTTTTGGATGGTCCAAGCGGAATCTCAATGCATATTCTAAGGCCCGCTTTTTCAGTCTTCTCCCATTGCGCAGAGGGCTATATTTACGCTTGCGGTGAAAGAGTGAACCCGGAGGGTCCAGTTGCATGTGGGGCTGCATAAAGGCTCCCCTGGGGAGTTCACTTGTACCCAAAGCCTTCCTCTGGGGGCACTTTTGGATGGGCAAAACGGGCTCGGAAAGCGTTTTCTGGGGCCCTAATTTTCCGTCGTCTCCCATGCCTGCTAGGGTTATGTTTAGTGTTGCTCGGAAACAGCGAACCCGGAGGGTCCAGTTGCATGTGGGGCTGCGTAAAGGCTCCCCTGGGGAGTTCACTTGTACCCAAAGCCTTCCTCTGGGGGCACTTTTGGATGGGCGAAAGGGCTCGGAAAGCGTTTTCTGGGGCCCGAGTTTTCAGTCGTCTACCATGCATGCCAGGGTTATATTTAGGGTTGCTGTGAAAGAGCGAATACGGAGGGTCCAGTTGCATGTGGGTCTGCATAAAGGCTCCCCTGAGGAGTTCACTTGTACTCAAAGCCTTCCTCTGGGGTCACTTTTGGATGGGCGAAAGGGGCTCGGTATGCGTTTTCTGGGGCACGAGTTTTCAGTCGTATCCTATGCCAGCTGGGGCTATATTTAGTGTTGCTCGGAAAGGGCGAAAGTGTAGGGTCCAGTTGCATGTGGGGCTGCATAAATGCTCGCCTGGGGAGTTCAGTTGTACCCAAAGCCTTCCTTTGGGGGCACTTTTGGATGGTCCAAGGGGAATCGCAATGCGTTTTCTGAGGCCCGCTTTTTCAGACTTCTCCCATTGCGCCGAGGGCTATATTTAGGCTTGCGTTGAAAGAGTGAACGCGGAGGGTCCAGTTGCATGTGGGGCTGCATATAGGCTCCCCCGGGGATTTCAGTTGTACCCAAAGCCTTCCTTTGTGGGCACTTCTGGATGGGCGAAAGGGGCTTGGAATGAGTTTTCTCGGGCCCGAGTTTTCAGTCGTCTCCCATGCCGGCTAGGGATATGTTTAGTGTTGCTTGGAAAGAACGAACCCAGCGGGTCCAGTTGCATGTGAGGCTGCATAAAGGCTCCCCTGGGGAGTTCACTAGTACCCGAAGCCTTCCTTTGGGGGCCCTTTTGGATGGTCGAAAGAGACTCGCCATGCGTTTTCTGAGGCCCACTTTTTCAGTCTTCTCCCTTTGCGGCTAGGGCTATATTTAGGCTTGCGTAGAAAGAGCGAACCCGGAGGGTCCAGTTGCATGTTTGGCTGCATAAAGGCTCCCCTGCGGAGTTCACTTGTACCCAAAGCCTTCCTTTGGGGGCCCTTTTGGATCATCGAAAGAGACTCGCCATGCGTTTTCTGAGGCCCGCTTTTTCAGTCTTCTCCCTTTGCGGCTAGGGCTATATTTAGGCTTGCGTAGAAAGCGTGAACGCGGAGGATCCAGTTGCATGTGGGGCTGCGTAATGGCTCCCCTGGGGTGTTCAGTTGTACCCAAAGCCTTCCTGTGGGGGAACTTTTGGATGGGCGAATGGGGCTTCTAACGCATTTTCTGGGGCTCGAGTTTACAGATCTCCCCAATGCCGGCTAGTGCTATATTTAGTGTTGCTCAGAAAGAGCGAACCCGGAGGGTCCAGTTGCATGTGGGGCTGCATAAAGGCTCCCCTGGGGAGTTCACTTGTAACTAAACCTTCCTTTGGGGGCACTTTTGGATGGTCCAAGGGGAATCGCAATGCGTATTTTGAGGCCCGATTTTTCAGTCTTCTCCCATTGTGCCGAGAGATATATATAGGCTTGCAGTGAAAGAGCGAACCCGGAGGGTCCAGTTGCATGTGGGGCTGCTTAATGGCTCCCCTGGGGTGTTCAGTTGTACCCAAAGCCTTCCTTTGGGGGCACTTTTGGATGGGCTAAAGGGGCTCGGAATGCGTTTCCTGAGGCCC
Source organism: Anas acuta (assembly GCF_963932015.1). Lineage (NCBI taxonomy): Eukaryota > Metazoa > Chordata > Aves > Anseriformes > Anatidae > Anas > Anas acuta. The sequence goes on from NW_027076117.1 coordinate 50,094, forward strand.
GAGTTTTCAGTCGTCTCCAATGCCAGCTAGGGATATATTTAGTGTTGCTCGGAAACAGAGAACCCGGAGGGTCCAGTTGCATGTGGGGCTGCATAAAGGCTCCACTGGTGAGTTCACTTGTACCCAAAGCCTTCCTTTGGGGGCACTTCTGGATGGGCGAATGGGGCTTGTAACGGGTTTTCTGGGGCCCGATTTTTCAGTCATCTGCCATGACGGCCAAGGTTATATTTAGGGTTGCTGTGAAAGAGCGAATACAGAGGGTCCAGTTGCATGTGGGGCTGCATAAAGGCTCCCCTGGGGAGTTCACTTGTACCCAAAGCCTTCCTTTGGGGGCACTTCTGGATGGGCGAATGGGGCTCGGAATGCGTTTTCTGTGGCCTGAGTTTTCAATCGTCTCCCATGCAGGCTAGGGTTATGTTTAGTGTTGCTCGGAAAGAACGAACCCAGCGGGTCCAGTTGTATGTGGGGCTGTATAAAGGCTCCCCTGGGGAGTTCACTTGTACCCAAAGCCTTCCTTTGGGGGCACTTTTGGATGGTCCAAGCGGAATCTCAATGCATATTCTAAGGCCCGCTTTTTCAGTCTTCTCCCATTGCGCAGAGGGCTATATTTACGCTTGCGGTGAAAGAGTGAACCCGGAGGGTCCAGTTGCATGTGGGGCTGCATAAAGGCTCCCCTGGGGAGTTCACTTGTACCCAAAGCCTTCCTCTGGGGGCACTTTTGGATGGGCAAAACGGGCTCGGAAAGCGTTTTCTGGGGCCCTAATTTTCCGTCGTCTCCCATGCCTGCTAGGGTTATGTTTAGTGTTGCTCGGAAACAGCGAACCCGGAGGGTCCAGTTGCATGTGGGGCTGCGTAAAGGCTCCCCTGGGGAGTTCACTTGTACCCAAAGCCTTCCTCTGGGGGCACTTTTGGATGGGCGAAAGGGCTCGGAAAGCGTTTTCTGGGGCCCGAGTTTTCAGTCGTCTACCATGCATGCCAGGGTTATATTTAGGGTTGCTGTGAAAGAGCGAATACGGAGGGTCCAGTTGCATGTGGGTCTGCATAAAGGCTCCCCTGAGGAGTTCACTTGTACTCAAAGCCTTCCTCTGGGGTCACTTTTGGATGGGCGAAAGGGGCTCGGTATGCGTTTTCTGGGGCACGAGTTTTCAGTCGTATCCCATGCCAGCTGGGGCTATATTTAGTGTTGCTCGGAAAGGGCGAAAGTGTAGGGTCCAGTTGCATGTGGGGCTGCATAAATGCTCGCCTGGGGAGTTCAGTTGTACCCAAAGCCTTCCTTTGGGGGCACTTTTGGATGGTCCAAGGGGAATCGCAATGCGTTTTCTGAGGCCCGCTTTTTCAGACTTCTCCCATTGCGCCGAGGGCTATATTTAGGCTTGCGTTGAAAGAGTGAACGCGGAGGGTCCAGTTGCATGTGGGGCTGCATATAGGCTCCCCTGGGGAGTTCCCTTGTACCCAAAGCCTTCCTTTGTGGGCACTTCTGGATGGGCGAAAGGGGCTTGGAATGAGTTTTCTGGGGCCCGAGTTTTCAGTCGTCTCCCATGCCGGCTAGGGATATGTTTAGTGTTGCTTGGAAAGAACGAACCCAGCGGGTCCAGTTGCATGTGGGGCTGCATAAAGGCTCCCCTGGGGAGTTCACTAGTACCCGAAGCCTTCCTTTGGGGGCCCTTTTGGATGGTCGAAAGAGACTCGCAATGCGTTTTCTGAGGCCCACTTTTTCAGTCTTCTCCCTTTGCGGCTAGGGCTATATTTAGGCTTGCGTAGAAAGAGCGAACCCGGAGGGTCCAGTTGCATGTGGGGCTGCATAAAGGCTCCCCTGCGGAGTTCACTTGTACCCAAAGCCTTCCTTTGGGGGCCCTTTTGGATCATCGAAAGAGACTCGCCATGCGTTTTCTGAGGCCCGCTTTTTCAGTCTTCTCCCTTTGCGGCTAGGGCTATATTTAGGCTTGCGTAGAAAGCGTGAACGCGGAGGATCCAGTTGCATGTGGGGCTGCGTAATGGCTCCCCTGGGGTGTTCAGTTGTACCCAAAGCCTTCCTGTGGGGGAACTTTTGGATGGGCGAATGGGGCTTCTAACGCATTTTCTGGGGCTCGAGTTTACAGATCTCCCCAATGCCGGCTAGTGCTATATTTAGTGTTGCTCGGAAAGAGCGAACCCGGAGGGTCCAGTTGCATGTGGGGCTGCATAAAGGCTCCCCTGGGGAGTTCACTTGTACCCAAAGCCTTCCTCTGGGGGCACTTTTGGATGGTCCAAGGGGAATCGCAATGCGTATTTTGAGGCCCGATTTTTCAGTCTTCTCCCATTGTGCCGAGAGATATATATAGGCTTGCAGTGAAAGAGCGAACCCGGAGGGTCCAGTTGCATGTGGGGCTGCTTAATGGCTCCCCTGGGGTGTTCAGTTGTACCCAAAGCCTTCCTTTGGGGGCACTTTTGGATGGGCTAAAGGGGCTCGGAATGCGTTTTCTGAGGCCCGAGTTTTCAGTCGTCTCCAATGCCAGCTAGGGCTATATTTAGTGTTGCTCGGAAACAGAGAACCCGGAGGGTCCAGTTGCATGTGGGGCTGCATAAAGGCACCCCTGGGGAGTTCAGTTGTTCCCAAAGCCTTCCTTTGGGGGCACTTCTGGATGGGCAAAATGGTCTTGTAAGGCGTTTTCTTTGGCCCGATTTTACAGTCATCTCCGATGCCGGCTAGGTCTATATTTAGGCTTGCTGTGAAAGAGCGAATACGGAGGGTCCAGTCGCATGTGGGGCAGCATAAAGGCTCCCCTGGGGAGTTCAGATGTACTCGAAGCCTTCCTTTGGGGGCACTTTTGGATGGGCGAATGGGGCTTGTAACGCGTTTTCTGGGGCCCGAGTTTTCAGTCTTCTGCCATGCTGGCTACTGATATACTTAGGGTTGCTCGGAAACAGCGAACACGGAGGGTCATGTTGCATGTGGGGCTGCATAAAGGCTCCCCTGGGGAGTTCAGTTGTACCCAAAGCCTTCCTCTGGGGGCACTTTTGGATGGGCGAATGCGGCTCGTAAAGCATTTTCGGGGGCCCGAGTTTTCAGTCTTCTGCCATGCTGGCTACTGATATACTTAGGGTTGCTCGGAAACAGCGAACACGGAGGGACATGTTGCATGTTGGGCTGCATAAAGGCTCCCCTGGGGAGTTCAGTTGTACCCAAAGCCTTCCTCTGGGGGCACTTTTGGATGGGCAAAATGGGCTCGGATAGCGTTTTCTTAGGCCCGAGTTTTCAATCGTCTCCCATTCCGGCTAGGGCTATGTTTAGTCTTGCTCGGAAACAGCGAACGCGGAGGGTCCATTTGCATGTGGGGCTGCATAAAGGCTCCACTGGGGAGTTCACTTGTACCCAAAGCCTTCCTTTGGGGGCACTTCTGGATGGGCGAATGGGGCTTGTAACGGGTTTTCTGGGGCCCGAATTTTCAGTGGTCTGCCATGACGGCCAAGGTTATATTTAGGGTTGCTGTGAAAGAGCGAATACGGAGGGTCCAGTTGCATGTGGGGCTGCATAAAGGCTCCCCTGGGGAGTTCACTTTTACCCAAAGCCTTCCTTTGGGGGCACTTCTGGATGGGCGAATGGGGCTCGGAATGCGTTTTCTGTGGCCTGAGTTTTCAATCGTCTCCCATGCAGGCTAGGGTTATGTTTAGTGTTGCTCGGAAAGAACGAACCCAGCGGGTCCAGTTGCATGTGGGGCTGTATAAAGGCTCCCCTGGGGAGTTCACTTGTACCCAAAGCCTTCCTTTGGGGGCACTTTTGGATGGTCCAAGCGGAATCTCAATGCATATTCTAAGGCCCGCTTTTTCAGTCTTCTCCCATTGCGCAGAGGGCTATATTTACGCTTGCGGTGAAAGAGTGAACCCGGAGGGTCCAGTTGCATGTGGGGCTGCATAAAGGCTCCCCTGGGGAGTTCACTTGTACCCAAAGCCTTCCTCTGGGGGCACTTTTGGATGGGCAAAACGGGCTCGGAAAGCGTTTTCTGGGGCCCTAATTTTCCGTCGTCTCCCATGCCTGCTAGGGTTATGTTTAGTGTTGCTCGGAAACAGCGAACCCGGAGGGTCCAGTTGCATGTGGGGCTGCGTAAAGGCTCCCCTGGGGAGTTCACTTGTACCCAAAGCCTTCCTCTGGGGGCACTTTTGGATGGGCGAAAGGGCTCGGAAAGCGTTTTCTGGGGCCCGAGTTTTCAGTCGTCTACCATGCATGCCAGGGTTATATTTAGGGTTGCTGTGAAAGAGCGAATACGGAGGGTCCAGTTGCATGTGGGTCTGCATAAAGGCTCCCCTGAGGAGTTCACTTGTACTCAAAGCCTTCCTCTGGGGTCACTTTTGGATGGGCGAAAGGGGCTCGGTATGCGTTTTCTGGGGCACGAGTTTTCAGTCGTATCCTATGCCAGCTGGGGCTATATTTAGTGTTGCTCGGAAAGGGCGAAAGTGTAGGGTCCAGTTGCATGTGGGGCTGCATAAATGCTCGCCTGGGGAGTTCAGTTGTACCCAAAGCCTTCCTTTGGGGGCACTTTTGGATGGTCCAAGGGGAATCGCAATGCGTTTTCTGAGGCCCGCTTTTTCAGACTTCTCCCATTGCGCCGAGGGCTATATTTAGGCTTGCGTTGAAAGAGTGAACGCGGAGGGTCCAGTTGCATGTGGGGCTGCATATAGGCTCCCCCGGGGATTTCAGTTGTACCCAAAGCCTTCCTTTGTGGGCACTTCTGGATGGGCGAAAGGGGCTTGGAATGAGTTTTCTCGGGCCCGAGTTTTCAGTCGTCTCCCATGCCGGCTAGGGATATGTTTAGTGTTGCTTGGAAAGAACGAACCCAGCGGGTCCAGTTGCATGTGAGGCTGCATAAAGGCTCCCCTGGGGAGTTCACTAGTACCCGAAGCCTTCCTTTGGGGGCCCTTTTGGATGGTCGAAAGAGACTCGCCATGCGTTTTCTGAGGCCCACTTTTTCAGTCTTCTCCCTTTGCGGCTAGGGCTATATTTAGGCTTGCGTAGAAAGAGCGAACCCGGAGGGTCCAGTTGCATGTTTGGCTGCATAAAGGCTCCCCTGCGGAGTTCACTTGTACCCAAAGCCTTCCTTTGGGGGCCCTTTTGGATCATCGAAAGAGACTCGCCATGCGTTTTCTGAGGCCCGCTTTTTCAGTCTTCTCCCTTTGCGGCTAGGGCTATATTTAGGCTTGCGTAGAAAGCGTGAACGCGGAGGATCCAGTTGCATGTGGGGCTGCGTAATGGCTCCCCTGGGGTGTTCAGTTGTACCCAAAGCCTTCCTGTGGGGGAACTTTTGGATGGGCGAATGGGGCTTCTAACGCATTTTCTGGGGCTCGAGTTTACAGATCTCCCCAATGCCGGCTAGTGCTATATTTAGTGTTGCTCAGAAAGAGCGAACCCGGAGGGTCCAGTTGCATGTGGGGCTGCATAAAGGCTCCCCTGGGGAGTTCACTTGTAACTAAACCTTCCTTTGGGGGCACTTTTGGATGGTCCAAGGGGAATCGCAATGCGTATTTTGAGGCCCGATTTTTCAGTCTTCTCCCATTGTGCCGAGAGATATATATAGGCTTGCAGTGAAAGAGCGAACCCGGAGGGTCCAGTTGCATGTGGGGCTGCTTAATGGCTCCCCTGGGGTGTTCAGTTGTACCCAAAGCCTTCCTTTGGGGGCACTTTTGGATGGGCTAAAGGGGCTCGGAATGCGTTTCCTGAGGCCCGAGTTTTCAGTCGTCTCCAATGCCAGCTAGGGCTATATTTAGTGTTGCTCGGAAACAGAGAACCCGGAGGGTCCAGTTGCATGTGGGGCTGCATAAAGGCTCCACTGGTGAGTTCACTTGTACCCAAAGCCTTCCTTTGGGGGCACTTCTGGATGGGCGAATGGGGCTTGTAACGGGTTTTCTGGGGCCCGATTTTTCAGTCATCTGCCATGACGGCCAAGGTTATATTTAGGGTTGCTGTGAAAGAGCGAATACAGAGGGTCCAGTTGCATGTGGGGCTGCATAAAGGCTCCCCTGGGGAGTTCACTTGTACCCAAAGCCTTCCTTTGGGGGCACTTCTGGATGGGCGAATGGGGCTCGGAATGCGTTTTCTGTGGCCTGAGTTTTCAATCGTCTCCCATGCAGGCTAGGGTTATGTTTAGTGTTGCTCGGAAAGAACGAACCCAGCGGGTCCAGTTGCATGTGGGGCTGTATAAAGGCTCCCCTGGGGAGTTCACTTGTACCCAAAGCCTTCCTTTGGGGGCACTTTTGGATGGTCCAAGCGGAATCTCAATGCATATTCTAAGGCCCGCTTTTTCAGTCTTCTCCCATTGCGCAGAGGGCTATATTTACGCTTGCGGTGAAAGAGTGAACCCGGAGGGTCCAGTTGCATGTGGGGCTGCATAAAGGCTCCCCTGGGGAGTTCACTTGTACCCAAAGCCTTCCTCTGGGGGCACTTTTGGATGGGCAAAACGGGCTCGGAAAGCGTTTTCTGGGGCCCTAATTTTCCGTCGTCTCCCATGCCTGCTAGGGTTATGTTTAGTGTTGCTCGGAAACAGCGAACCCGGAGGGTCCAGTTGCATGTGGGGCTGCGTAAAGGCTCCCCTGGGGAGTTCACTTGTACCCAAAGCCTTCCTCTGGGGGCACTTTTGGATGGGCGAAAGGGCTCGGAAAGCGTTTTCTGGGGCCCGAGTTTTCAGTCGTCTACCATGCATGCCAGGGTTATATTTAGGGTTGCTGTGAAAGAGCGAATACGGAGGGTCCAGTTGCATGTGGGTCTGCATAAAGGCTCCCCTGAGGAGTTCACTTGTACTCAAAGCCTTCCTCTGGGGTCACTTTTGGATGGGCGAAAGGGGCTCGGTATGCGTTTTCTGGGGCACGAGTTTTCAGTCGTATCCCATGCCAGCTGGGGCTATATTTAGTGTTGCTCGGAAAGGGCGAAAGTGTAGGGTCCAGTTGCATGTGGGGCTGCATAAATGCTCGCCTGGGGAGTTCAGTTGTACCCAAAGCCTTCCTTTGGGGGCACTTTTGGATGGTCCAAGGGGAATCGCAATGCGTTTTCTGAGGCCCGCTTTTTCAGACTTCTCCCATTGCGCCGAGGGCTATATTTAGGCTTGCGTTGAAAGAGTGAACGCGGAGGGTCCAGTTGCATGTGGGGCTGCATATAGGCTCCCCTGGGGAGTTCCCTTGTACCCAAAGCCTTCCTTTGTGGGCACTTCTGGATGGGCGAAAGGGGCTTGGAATGAGTTTTCTGGGGCCCGAGTTTTCAGTCGTCTCCCATGCCGGCTAGGGATATGTTTAGTGTTGCTTGGAAAGAACGAACCCAGCGGGTCCAGTTGCATGTGGGGCTGCATAAAGGCTCCCCTGGGGAGTTCACTAGTACCCGAAGCCTTCCTTTGGGGGCCCTTTTGGATGGTCGAAAGAGACTCGCAATGCGTTTTCTGAGGCCCACTTTTTCAGTCTTCTCCCTTTGCGGCTAGGGCTATATTTAGGCTTGCGTAGAAAGCGTGAACGCGGAGGATCCAGTTGCATGTGGGGCTGCGTAATGGCTCCCCTGGGGTGTTCAGTTGTACCCAAAGCCTTCCTGTGGGGGAACTTTTGGATGGGCGAATGGGGCTTCTAACGCATTTTCTGGGGCTCGAGTTTACAGATCTCCCCAATGCCGGCTAGTGCTATATTTAGTGTTGCTCGGAAAGAGCGAACCCGGAGGGTCCAGTTGCATGTGGGGCTGCATAAAGGCTCCCCTGGGGAGTTCACTTGTACCCAAAGCCTTCCTCTGGGGGCACTTTTGGATGGTCCAAGGGGAATCGCAATGCGTATTTTGAGGCCCGATTTTTCAGTCTTCTCCCATTGTGCCGAGAGATATATATAGGCTTGCAGTGAAAGAGCGAACCCGGAGGGTCCAGTTGCATGTGGGGCTGCTTAATGGCTCCCCTGGGGTGTTCAGTTGTACCCAAAGCCTTCCTTTGGGGGCACTTTTGGATGGGCTAAAGGGGCTCGGAATGCGTTTTCTGAGGCCCGAGTTTTCAGTCGTCTCCAATGCCAGCTAGGGCTATATTTAGTGTTGCTCGGAAACAGAGAACCCGGAGGGTCCAGTTGCATGTGGGGCTGCATAAAGGCACCCCTGGGGAGTTCAGTTGTTCCCAAAGCCTTCCTTTGGGGGCACTTCTGGATGGGCAAAATGGTCTTGTAAGGCGTTTTCTTTGGCCCGATTTTACAGTCATCTCCGATGCCGGCTAGGGATATATTTAGGCTTGCTGTGAAAGAGCGAATACGGAGGGTCCAGTCGCATGTGGGGCTGCATAAAGGCTCCCCTGGGGAGTTCAGATGTACTCGAAGCCTTCCTTTGGGGGCACTTTTGGATGGGGAAATCGGCTTGAAACGCTTTTTCTGTGGCCCGAGTTTTCAGTCTTCTGCCATGCTGGCTACTGATATACTTAGGGTTGCTCGGAAACAGCGAACACGGAGGGTCATGTTGCATGTGGGGCTGCGTAAAGGCTCCCCTGGGGAGTTCAGTTGTACCCAAAGCCTTCCTCTGGGGGCACTTTTGGATGGGCAAAATGGGCTCGGAAAGCGTTTTCTAGGGCCCGAGTTTTCAATCGTCTCCCATGCCGGCTAGGGCTATGTTTAGTCTTGCTCGGAAACAGCGAACGTGGAGGGTCCATTTGCATGTGGGGCTGCATAAAGGCTCCACTGGGGAGTTCACTTGTACCCAAAGCCTTCCTTTGGGGACACTTCTGGATGGGCGAATGGGGCTTGTAACGGGTTTTCTGGGGCCCGATTTTTCAGTCATCTGCCATGACGGCCAAGGTTATATTTAGGGTTGCTGTGAAAGAGCGAATACAGAGGGTCCAGTTGCATGTGGGGCTGCATAAAGGCTCCCCTGGGGAGTTCACTTGTACCCAAAGCCTTCCTTTGGGGGCACTTCTGGATGGGCGAATGGGGCTCGGAATGCGTTTTCTGTGGCCTGAGTTTTCAATCGTCTCCCATGCAGGCTAGGGTTATGTTTAGTGTTGCTCGGAAAGAACGAACCCAGCGGGTCCAGTTGCATGTGGGGCTGTATAAAGGCTCCCCTGTGGAGTTCACTTGTACCCAAAGCCTTCCTTTGGGGGCACTTTTGGATGGTCCAAGCGGAATCTCAATGCATATTCTAAGGCCCGCTTTTTCAGTCTTCTCCCATTGCGCAGAGGGCTATATTTACGCTTGCGGTGAAAGAGTGAACCCGGAGGGTCCAGTTGCATGTGGGGCTGCATAAAGGCTCCCCTGGGGAGTTCACTTGTACCCAAAGCCTTCCTCTGGGGGCACTTTTGGATGGGCAAAACGGGCTCGGAAAGCGTTTTCTGGGGCCCTAATTTTCCGTCGTCTCCCATGCCTGCTAGGGTTATGTTTAGTGTTGCTCGGAAACAGCGAACCCGGAGGGTCCAGTTGCATGTGGGGCTGCGTAAAGGCTCCCCTGGGGAGTTCACTTGTACCCAAAGCCTTCCTCTGGGGGCACTTTTGGATGGGCGAAAGGGCTCGGAAAGCGTTTTCTGGGGCCCGAGTTTTCAGTCGTCTACCATGCATGCCAGGGTTATATTTAGGGTTGCTGTGAAAGAGCGAATACGGAGGGTCCAGTTGCATGTGGGTCTGCATAAAGGCTCCCCTGAGGAGTTCACTTGTACTCAAAGCCTTCCTTTGGGGGCACTTTTGGATGGTCCAAGGGGAATCGCAATGCGTTTTCTGAGGCCCGCTTTTTCAGACTTCTCCCATTGCGCCGAGGGCTATATTTAGGCTTGCGTTGAAAGAGTGAACGCGGAGGGTCCAGTTGCATGTGGGGCTGCATAAAGGCTCCCCTGGGGAGTTCCCTTGTACCCAAAGCCTTCCTTTGTGGGCACTTCTGGATGGGCGAAAGGGGCTTGGAATGAGTTTTCTGGGGCCCGAGTTTTCAGTCGTCTCCCATGCCGGCTAGGGATATGTTTAGTGTTGCTTGGAAAGAACGAACCCAGCGGGTCCAGTTGCATGTGGGGCTGCATAAAGGCTCCCCTGGGGAGTTCACTAGTACCCGAAGCCTTCCTTTGGGGGCCCTTTTGGATGGTCGAAAGAGACTCGCAATGCGTTTTCTGAGGCCCACTTTTTCAGTCTTCTCCCTTTGCGGCTAGGGCTATATTTAGGCTTGCGTAGAAAGAGCGAACCCGGAGGGTCCAGTTGCATGTGGGGCTGCATAAAGGCTCCCCTGCGGAGTTCACTTGTACCCAAAGCCTTCCTTTGGGGGCCCTTTTGGATCATCGAAAGAGACTCGCCATGCGTTTTCTGAGGCCCGCTTTTTCAGTCTTCTCCCTTTGCGGCTAGGGCTATATTTAGGCTTGCGTAGAAAGCGTGAACGCGGAGGATCCAGTTGCATGTGGGGCTGCGTAATGGCTCCCCTGGGGTGTTCAGTTGTACCCAAAGCCTTCCTGTGGGGGAACTTTTGGATGTGCGAATGGGGCTTCTAACGCATTTTCTGGGGCTCGAGTTTACAGATCTCCCCAATGCCGGCTAGTGCTATATTTAGTGTTGCTCGGAAAGAGCGAACCCGGAGGGTCCAGTTGCATGTGGGGCTGCATAAAGGCTCCCCTGGGGAGTTCACTTGTAACTAAACCTTCCTTTGGGGGCACTTTTGGATGGTCCAAGGGGAATCGCAATGCGTATTTTGAGGCCCGATTTTTCAGTCTTCTCCCATTGTGCCGAGAGATATATATAGGCTTGCAGTGAAAGAGCGAACCCGGAGGGTCCAGTTGCATGTGGGGCTGCTTAATGGCTCCCCTGGGGTGTTCAGTTGTACCCAAAGCCTTCCTTTGGGGGCACTTTTGGATGGGCTAAAGGGGCTCGGAATGCGTTTTCTGAGGCCCGAGTTTTCAGTCGTCTCCAATGCCAGCTAGGGCTATATTTAGTGTTGCTCGGAAACAGAGAACCCGGAGGGTCCAGTTGCATGTGGGGCTGCATAAAGGCACCCCTGGGGAGTTCAGTTGTTCCCAAAGCCTTCCTTTGGGGGCACTTCTGGATGGGCAAAATGGTCTTGTAAGGCGTTTTCTTTGGCCCGATTTTACAGTCATCTCCGATGCCGGCTAGGGATATATTTAGGCTTGCTGTGAAAGAGCGAATACGGAGGGTCCAGTCGCATGTGGGGCTGCATAAAGGCTCCCCTGGGGAGTTCAGATGTACTCGAAGCCTTCCTTTGGGGGCACTTTTGGATGGGGGAATCGGCTTGAAACGCTTTTTCTGTGGCCCGAGTTTTCAGTCTTCTGCCATGCTGGCTACTGATATACTTAGGGTTGCTCGGAAACAGCGAACACGGAGGGTCATGTTGCATGTGGGGCTGCGTAAAGGCTCCCCTGGGGAGTTCAGTTGTACCCAAAGCCTTCCTCTGGGGGCACTTTTGGATGGGCAAAATGGGCTCGGAAAGCGTTTTCTAGGGCCCGAGTTTTCAATCGTCTCCCATGCCGGCTAGGGCTATGTTTAGTCTTGCTCGGAAACAGCGAACGTGGAGGGTCCATTTGCATGTGGGGCTGCATAAAGGCTCCACTGGGGAGTTCACTTGTACCCAAAGCCTTCCTTTGGGGGCACTTCTGGATGGGCGAATGGGGCTTGTAACGGGTTTTCTGGGGCCCGATTTTTCAGTCATCTGCCATGACGGCCAAGGTTATATTTAGGGTTGCTGTGAAAGAGCGAATACAGAGGGTCCAGTTGCATGTGGGGCTGCATAAAGGCTCCCCTGGGGAGTTCACTTGTACCCAAAGCCTTCCTTTGGGGGCACTTCTGGATGGGCGAATGGGGCTCGGAATGCGTTTTCTGTGGCCTGAGTTTTCAATCGTCTCCCATGCAGGCTAGGGTTATGTTTAGTGTTGCTCGGAAAGAACGAACCCAGCGGGTCCAGTTGCATGTGGGGCTGTATAAAGGCTCCCCTGGGGAGTTCACTTGTACCCAAAGCCTTCCTTTGGGGGCACTTTTGGATGGTCCAAGCGGAATCTCAATGCATATTCTAAGGCCCGCTTTTTCAGTCTTCTCCCATTGCGCAGAGGGCTATATTTACGCTTGCGGTGAAAGAGTGAACCCGGAGGGTCCAGTTGCATGTGGGGCTGCATAAAGGCTCCCCTGGGGAGTTCACTTGTACCCAAAGCCTTCCTCTGGGGGCACTTTTGGATGGGCAAAACGGGCTCGGAAAGCGTTTTCTGGGGCCCTAATTTTCCGTCGTCTCCCATGCCTGCTAGGGTTATGTTTAGTGTTGCTCGGAAACAGCGAACCCGGAGGGTCCAGTTGCATGTGGGGCTGCGTAAAGGCTCCCCTGGGGAGTTCACTTGTACCCAAAGCCTTCCTCTGGGGGCACTTTTGGATGGGCGAAAGGGCTCGGAAAGCGTTTTCTGGGGCCCGAGTTTTCAGTCGTCTACCATGCATGCCAGGGTTATATTTAGGGTTGCTGTGAAAGAGCGAATACGGAGGGTCCAGTTGCATGTGGGTCTGCATAAAGGCTCCCCTGAGGAGTTCACTTGTACTCAAAGCCTTCCTCTGGGGTCACTTTTGGATGGGCGAAAGGGGCTCGGTATGCGTTTTCTGGGGCACGAGTTTTCAGTCGTATCCCATGCCAGCTGGGGCTATATTTAGTGTTGCTCGGAAAGGGCGAAAGTGTAGGGTCCAGTTGCATGTGGGGCTGCATAAATGCTTGCCTGGGGAGTTCAGTTTTACCCAAAGCCTTCCTTTGTGGGCACTTTTGGATGGTCCAAGGGGAATCGCAATGCGTTTTCTGAGGCCCGCTTTTTCAGACTTCTCCCATTGCGCCGAGGGCTATATTTAGGCTTGCGTTGAAAGAGTGAACGCGGAGGGTCCAGTTGCATGTGGGGCTGCATAAAGGCTCCCCTGGGGAGTTCCCTTGTACCCAAAGCCTTCCTTTGTGGGCACTTCTGGATGGGCGAAAGGGGCTTGGAATGAGTTTTCTGGGGCCCGAGTTTTCAGTCGTCTCCCATGCCGGCTAGGGATATGTTTAGTGTTGCTTGGAAAGAACGAACCCAGCGGGTCCAGTTGCATGTGGGGCTGCATAAAGGCTCCCCTGGGGAGTTCACTAGTACCCGAAGCCTTCCTTTGGGGGCCCTTTTGGATGGTCGAAAGAGACTCGCAATGCGTTTTCTGAGGCCCACTTTTTCAGTCTTCTCCCTTTGCGGCTAGGGCTATATTTAGGCTTGCGTAGAAAGAGCGAACCCGGAGGGTCCAGTTGCATGTGGGGCTGCATAAAGGCTCCCCTGCGGAGTTCACTTGTACCCAAAGCCTTCCTTTGGGGGCCCTTTTGGATCATCGAAAGAGACTCGCCATGCGTTTTCTGAGGCCCGCTTTTTCAGTCTTCTCCCTTTGCGGCTAGGGCTATATTTAGGCTTGCGTAGAAAGCGTGAACGCGGAGGATCCAGTTGCATGTGGGGCTGCGTAATGGCTCCCCTGGGGTGTTCAGTTGTACCCAAAGCATTCCTGTGGGGGAACTTTTGGATGTGCGAATGGGGCTTCTAACGCATTTTCTGGGGCTCGAGTTTACAGATCTCCCCAATGCCGGCTAGTGCTATATTTAGTGTTGCTCGGAAAGAGCGAACCCGGAGGGTCCAGTTGCATGTGGGGCTGCATAAAGGCTCCCCTGGGGAGTTCACTTGTAACTAAACCTTCCTTTGGGGGCACTTTTGGATGGTCCAAGGGGAATCGCAATGCGTATTTTGAGGCCCGATTTTTCAGTCTTCTCCCATTGTGCCGAGAGATATATATAGGCTTGCAGTGAAAGAGCGAACCCGGAGGGTCCAGTTGCATGTGGGGCTGCTTAATGGCTCCCCTGGGGTGTTCAGTTGTACCCAAAGCCTTCCTTTGGGGGCACTTTTGGATGGGCTAAAGGGGCTCGGAATGCGTTTTCTGAGGCCCGAGTTTTCAGTCGTCTCCAATGCCAGCTAGGGCTATATTTAGTGTTGCTCGGAAACAGAGAACCCGGAGGGTCCAGTTGCATGTGGGGCTGCATAAAGGCACCCCTGGGGAGTTCAGTTGTTCCCAAAGCCTTCCTTTGGGGGCACTTCTGGATGGGCAAAATGGTCTTGTAAGGCGTTTTCTTTGGCCCGATTTTACAGTCATCTCCGATGCCGGCTAGGGATATATTTAGGCTTGCTGTGAAAGAGCGAATACAGAGGGTCCAGTCGCATGTGGGGCTGCATAAAGGCTCCCCTGGGGAGTTCAGATGTACTCGAAGCCTTTCTTTGGGGTACTTTTGGATGGGCGAATGGGGCTTGTAACGCGTTTTCTGGGGCCCGAGTTTTCAGTCTTCTGCCATGCTGGCTACTGATATACTTAGGGTTGCTCGGAAACAGCGAACACGGAGGGTCATGTTGCATGTGGGGCTGCATAAAGGCTCCCCTGGGGAGTTCAGTTGTACCAAAAGCCTTCCTCTGGGGGCACTTTTGGATGGGCAAAATGGGCTCGGAAAGCGTTTTCTGGGGCCCGAGTTTTCAATCGTCTCCCATGCCGGCTAGGGCTATGTTTAGTCTTGCTCGGAAACAGCGAACGCGGAGGGTCCATTTGCATGTGGGGCTGCATAAAGGCTCCACTGGGGAGTTCACTTGTACCCAAAGCCTTCCTTTGGGGGCACTTCTGGATGGGCGAATGGGGCTTGTAACGGGTTTTCTGGGGCCCGATTTTTCAGTCATCTGCCATGACGGCCAAGGTTATATTTAGGGTTGCTGTGAAAGAGCGAATACGGAGGATCCAGTTGCATGTGGGGCTGCATAAAGGCTCCCCTGGGGAGTTCACATGTACCCAAAGCCTTCCTTTGGGGGCACTTCTGGATGGGCGAATGGGGCTTGTAACGGGTTTTCTGGGGCCCGATTTTTCAGTCGTCTGCCATGACGGCCAAGGTTATATTTAGGGTTGCTGTGAAAGAGCGAATACGGAGGGTCCAGTTGCATGTGGGGCTGCATAAAGGCTCCCCTGGGGAGTTCACTTGTACCCAAAGCCTTCCTTTGGGGGCACTTCTGGATGGGCGAATGGGGCTCGGAATGCGTTTTCTGTGGCCTGAGTTTTCAATCGTCTCCCATGCAGGCTAGGGTTATGTTTAGTGTTGCTCGGAAAGAACGAACCCAGCGGGTCCAGTTGCATGTGGGGCTGTATAAAGGCTCCCCTGGGGAGTACACTTGTACCCAAAGCCTTCCTTTGGGGGCACTTTTGGATGGTCCAAGCGGAATCTCAATGCATATTCTAAGGCCCGCTTTTTCAGTCTTCTCCCATTGCGCAGAGGGCTATATTTACGCTTGCGGTGAAAGAGTGAACCCGGAGGGTCCAGTTGCATGTGGGGCTGCATAAAGGCTCCCCTGGGGAGTTCACTTGTACCCAAAGCCTTCCTCTGGGGGCACTTTTGGATGGGCAAAACGGGCTCGGAAAGCGTTTTCTGGGGCCCTAATTTTCCGTCGTCTCCCATGCCTGCTAGGGTTATGTTTAGTGTTGCTCGGAAACAGCGAACCCGGAGGGTCCAGTTGCATGTGGGGCTGCGTAAAGGCTCCCCTGGGGAGTTCACTTGTACCCAAAGCCTTCCTCTGGGGGCACTTTTGGATGGGCGAAAGGGCTCGGAAAGCGTTTTCTGGGGCCCGAGTTTTCAGTCGTCTACCATGCATGCCAGGGTTATATTTAGGGTTGCTGTGAAAGAGCGAATACGGAGGGTCCAGTTGCATGTGGGTCTGCATAAAGGCTCCCCTGAGGAGTTCACTTGTACTCAAAGCCTTCCTCTGGGGTCACTTTTGGATGGGCGAAAGGGGCTCGGTATGCGTTTTCTGGGGCACGAGTTTTCAGTCGTATCCCATGCCAGCTGGGGCTATATTTAGTGTTGCTCGGAAAGGGCGAAAGTGTAGGGTCCAGTTGCATGTGGGGCTGCATAAATGCTCGCCTGGGGAGTTCAGTTGTACCCAAAGCCTTCCTTTGGGGGCACTTTTGGATGGTCCAAGGGGAATCGCAATGCGTTTTCTGAGGCCCGCTTTTTCAGACTTCTCCCATTGCGCCGAGGGCTATATTTAGGCTTGCGTTGAAAGAGTGAACGCGGAGGGTCCAGTTGCATGTGGGGCTGCATATAGGCTCCCCCGGGGATTTCAGTTGTACCCAAAGCCTTCCTTTGGGGGCACTTCTGGATGGGCGAAAGGGGCTTGGAATGAGTTTTCTGGGGCCCGAGTTTTCAGTCGTCTCCCATGCTGGCTAGGGATATGTTTAGTGTTGCTTGGAAAGAACGAACCCAGCGGGTCCAGTTGCATGTGGGGCTGCATAAAGGCTCCCCTGGGGAGTTCACTAGTACCCGAAGCCTTCCTTTGGGGGCCCTTTTGGATGGTCGAAAGAGACTCGCAATGCGTTTTCTGAGGCCCACTTTTTCAGTCTTCTCCCTCTGCGGCTAGGGCTATATTTAGGCTTGCGTAGAAAGAGCGAACCTGGAGGGTCCAGTTGCATGTGGGGCTGCATAAAGGCTCCCCTGGGGAGTTCACTTGTACCCAAAGCCTTCCTTTGGGGGCCCTTTTGGATCATCGAAAGAGACTCGCCATGCGTTTTCTGAGGCCCGCTTTTTCAGTCTTCTCCCTTTGCGGCTAGGGCTATATTTAGGCTTGCGTAGAAAGCGTGAACGCGGAGGATCCAGTTGCATGTGGGGCTGCGTAATGGCTCCCCTGGGGTGTTCAGTTGTACCCAAAGCCTTCCTGTGGGGGAACTTTTGGATGGGCGAATGGGGCTTCTAACGCATTTTCTGGGGCTCGAGTTTACAGATCTCCCCAATGCCGGCTAGTGCTATATTTAGTGTTGCTCGGAAAGAGCGAACCCGGAGGGTCCAGTTGCATGTAGGGCTGCATAAAGGCTCCCCTGGGGAGTTCACTTGTACCCAAAGCCTTCCTTTGGGGGCACTTCTGGATGGGCGAATGGGGCTCGGAATGCGTTTTCTGTGGCCTGAGTTTTCAATCGTCTCCCATGCAGGCTAGGGTTATGTTTAGTGTTGCTCGGAAAGAACGAACCCAGCGGGTCCAGTTGCATGTGGGGCTGTATAAAGGCTCCCCTGGGGAGTACACTTGTACCCAAAGCCTTCCTTTGGGGGCACTTTTGGATGGTCCAAGCGGAATCTCAATGCATATTCTAAGGCCCGCTTTTTCAGTCTTCTCCCATTGCGCAGAGGGCTATATTTACGCTTGCGGTGAAAGAGTGAACCCGGAGGGTCCAGTTGCATGTGGGGCTGCATAAAGGCTCCCCTGGGGAGTTCACTTGTACCCAAAGCCTTCCTCTGGGGGCACTTTTGGATGGGCAAAACGGGCTCGGAAAGCGTTTTCTGGGGCCCTAATTTTCCGTCGTCTCCCATGCCTGCTAGGGTTATGTTTAGTGTTGCTCGGAAACAGCGAACCCGGAGGGTCCAGTTGCATGTGGGGCTGCGTAAAGGCTCCCCTGGGGAGTTCACTTGTACCCAAAGCCTTCCTCTGGGGGCACTTTTGGATGGGCGAAAGGGCTCGGAAAGCGTTTTCTGGGGCCCGAGTTTTCAGTCGTCTACCATGCATGCCAGGGTTATATTTAGGGTTGCTGTGAAAGAGCGAATACGGAGGGTCCAGTTGCATGTGGGTCTGCATAAAGGCTCCCCTGAGGAGTTCACTTGTACTCAAAGCCTTCCTCTGGGGTCACTTTTGGATGGGCGAAAGGGGCTCGGTATGCGTTTTCTGGGGCACGAGTTTTCAGTCGTATCCCATGCCAGCTGGGGCTATATTTAGTGTTGCTCGGAAAGGGCGAAAGTGTAGGGTCCAGTTGCATGTGGGGCTGCATAAATGCTCGCCTGGGGAGTTCAGTTGTACCCAAAGCCTTCCTTTGGGGGCACTTTTGGATGGTCCAAGGGGAATCGCAATGCGTTTTCTGAGGCCCGCTTTTTCAGACTTCTCCCATTGCGCCGAGGGCTATATTTAGGCTTGCGTTGAAAGAGTGAACGCGGAGGGTCCAGTTGCATGTGGGGCTGCATATAGGCTCCCCCGGGGATTTCAGTTGTACCCAAAGCCTTCCTTTGGGGGCACTTCTGGATGGGCGAAAGGGGCTTGGAATGAGTTTTCTGGGGCCCGAGTTTTCAGTCGTCTCCCATGCTGGCTAGGGATATGTTTAGTGTTGCTTGGAAAGAACGAACCCAGCGGGTCCAGTTGCATGTGGGGCTGCATAAAGGCTCCCCTGGGGAGTTCACTAGTACCCGAAGCCTTCCTTTGGGGGCCCTTTTGGATGGTCGAAAGAGACTCGCAATGCGTTTTCTGAGGCCCACTTTTTCAGTCTTCTCCCTCTGCGGCTAGGGCTATATTTAGGCTTGCGTAGAAAGAGCGAACCTGGAGGGTCCAGTTGCATGTGGGGCTGCATAAAGGCTCCCCTGGGGAGTTCACTTGTACCCAAAGCCTTCCTTTGGGGGCCCTTTTGGATCATCGAAAGAGACTCGCCATGCGTTTTCTGAGGCCCGCTTTTTCAGTCTTCTCCCTTTGCGGCTAGGGCTATATTTAGGCTTGCGTAGAAAGCGTGAACGCGGAGGATCCAGTTGCATGTGGGGCTGCGTAATGGCTCCCCTGGGGTGTTCAGTTGTACCCAAAGCCTTCCTGTGGGGGAACTTTTGGATGGGCGAATGGGGCTTCTAACGCATTTTCTGGGGCTCGAGTTTACAGATCTCCCCAATGCCGGCTAGTGCTATATTTAGTGTTGCTCGGAAAGAGCGAACCCGGAGGGTCCAGTTGCATGTAGGGCTGCATAAAGGCTCCCCTGGGGAGTTCAGTTGTTCCCAAAGCCTTCCTTTGGGGGCACTTCTGGATGGGCAAAAGGGTCTTGTAAGGCGTTTTCTTTGGCCTGATTTTACAGTCATCTCCGATGCCGGCTAGGTCTATATTTAGTGTTGCTCGGAAAGAGCGAACCCGGAGGGTCCAGTTGCATGTGGGGCTGCATAAAGGCTCCCCTGGGGAGTTCAGATGTACCCAAAACCTTCCTTTGGGGGTACTTTTCGATGGTCCAAGGGGAATCGCAATGCGTTTTCTGAGGCCCGTTTTTCAGTCTTCTCCCATTGCGCCCAGGGTTATATTTAGGCTTGTGGTGAAAGAGTGAACGCGGAGGGTCCAGTTGCATGTGGGGATGCATAAAGGCTCCCCTGGGGAGTTCACTTGTACCCAAAGCCTTCCTCTGGGTGCACATTTGGATGGGCGAAAGGGGCTCGGAATGCGTTTTCTGGGGCCCGAGATTTCACATCTCTCCAATGCCGGCTAGTGGTATATTTAGAGTTGCTCGGAAACAGCGAACCCGGAGGGTCCAGTTGCATGTGGGGCTGCATAAAGGCTCCCCTGGGGAGTTCACTAGTACCCAAAGCGTTCCTCTAGGGGCACTTTTGGATGGGCGAAAGGGCTCGGAAATCGTTTTCTGGGGCCCGATTTAGCAGTCATCTCCAATGCCGGCTAGGGTTATATTTAGGCTTGCTGTGAAAGAGCGAACCCGGAGGGTCCAGTTGCATGTGGGGCTGCATAAAGGCTCCCCTGGGGAGTTCACTTGTACCCAAAGCCTTCCTTTGGGGGCACTTCTGGATGGGCGAAAAGGGCGTGGAATGAGTTTTCTGCGGCCCGAGTTTTCAGTCTACTTCCAGGGGGGCCAGGGTTATATTTAGTGTTGCTGTGAAAGAGCGAATACGGAGGGTCCAGTTGCATGTGGGGCTGCATAAAGGCTCCCCTGGGCAGTTCAGTTGTACCCAAAGCCTTCCTTTGGGGGCTCTTTTGGATGGGCGAAAGGGTCTTGTAAGGCGTTTTCTTTGGCCCGATTTTTCATTCTTCTCCCTTTGCGGCTAGGGCTATACTTAGCCTTGCGGTGAAAGAGTGAACCCGGAGGATCCAGTTGCATGTGGGGCTGCGTAATGGCTCCCCTGGGGTGTTCAGTTGTACCCAAAGCCTTCCTTTGGGGGCACTTTTGGATGGGCGAATGGGACTTGTAACGCATTTTCTGGGGCCCGTGTTTTCAGTCGACTTCCAGGCGGGCCAGGGTTATATTTAGTGTTGCTGTGAAAGAGCGAATACGGACGGTCCAGTTGCATGTGGGGCTGCATAAAGGCTCCCCTGGGGAGTTCACTTGTACCCAAAGCCTTCCTTTGGGGGAACTTTTGGATGGGCGAATGGGCCTCGGGATGCGTTTTCTGGGGCCCTAGTTTTCAGATCTCTCCAATGCCGGCTAGTGTTATACTTAGTGTTGCTCAGAAACAGCAAACCCGGAGGGTCCAGTTGCATGTGGGGCTGCGTAAAGGCTCTCCTGGGGAGTTCAGTTGTACCCAAAGCCTTCCTTTGGGGGCACTTCTGGATGGGCGAAAGGGGCTTGGAATGAGTTTTCTTAGGCCCGAGTTTTCAGTCGTCTCCCATGCCGGCTAGGGCTATATTTAGTTTTGCTCGGAAAGAGCAAACCCGGAGGGTCCAGTTGCATATGGGGCTGCATAAAGGCTCCCCTGGGGAGTTCAGTTGTACCCAAAGTCTTCCTTTGGGGGCACTTTCGGATGGGCAAAGGGGGAATCGCATTGCGTATTCTGAGGCACGATTTTTCAGTCTTCTCCCATTGCGCAGAGGTATATATTTAGTCTTGCGGTGAAAGAGTGAACGCGGAGGGTCCAGTTGCATGTGGGGCTGCATAAAGGCTCCCCTGGGGTGTTCAGATGTACCCAAAGCCATCTTTTGGTGGCACTTTTGGATGGGCGAAAGGGTCTTGTAAGGTGTTTTCTTGGGTACAAGTAAACTCCCCAGGGGAGCCTTCACGCAGCCCCACATGCCAATGGAGCCTCCTTATTCTCTCTTTCACTGCCACCCCACGAGACGGCGTAGGAAAGCTACACGCTTCGTAGCAAGTCTGGCTCCCATGCCGCTCGTTGCCGGACAACCGTGTCTTGGGATCGTTGTCCCCAGTCTGCCCGAGACGGGACCCGGACCCCGGCGCGGCTAGCACACACGTCGCGCAGGACCGGAGCCTAGGGGCTCGGGAAGCCGGACCGACGCAGCCCGTAGAGGGACACACGTTTCCTGCGATCGAAATAGCGGAGCCGACAGAGGTCCGACCGGGTCCTAGTTCGGCTAGCACACACATCGCCCAGGACCGGAGCGTGGGTGTTCGGGACGGACGGCTGCCGCTCCGGAGAGGACAGAACCCCATGTCCCCGCGACTGCCAGCCCACGAGCCGGCAGAGGACAGCCTCCTGCTTTGCGGCAAGGCTGGCAGCCACACCGCTTGTGGCCGGTCACCCGTGTCTTGCGATCACTTTAGTCCAGCCGCCTAAGGCAGGACTCGGACCCCGGTGCGGCTAGCACAAACGTCGGCCAGGACCGGAGCGTGGCTGTTCGGGAAGGACGGCGGCCGCTCTGGGACGGATAGTTGCCGAGAGAACGGAACACAGCCGCCTGCTTCGCGGCAAGTCTGGCAGCCACACCGCTTGTAGCCGGTCACCCCTGTCTTGCGATCACTTCTGTCGAGCCGCCCAGGGCGGGACCCGGACCCCGGCGCGGCTAGCACACACGACACCCAGGACCGGAGCCCACGGACCACATCCGGACGACTGCCGCTCTGGACTGTCTGAATCCCCGGTCCCCGGGACGGCGAAACTCCGACCCGGGGAACGACAGCCTGACGCTTCGCGGCAAGTCTGGCTTTCATGCCGCTCGTGGCCGAACAACCGTGTCTTGGGATCGTTGTCCCCAGTCCGCCCGGGACGGGACCCGGACCCCGGTGCGGCTAGCACAAACGTCGGCCAGGACCGGAGCGTGGCTGTTCGGGAAGGACGGCGGCCGCTCCGGGACGGACAGCTGCCGAGCGAACGGAACTCAGCCTCCTGCTTCGCGGCAAGTCTGGCACTCACACCGCTTGTGGTCGGTCACCCGTGTCCTGCGATCACTTTAGTCCAGCCGCCCAAGGCGGGACCCGGACCCCGGTGCGGCTAGCACACACATCGCCCAGGACCGGAGCGTGGGTGTTCGGGACGGACGGCTGCCGCTCCGGAGAGGACAGAACCCCATGTCCCCGCGACTGCCAGCCCACGAGCCGGCGGAGGACAGCCTCCTGCTTCGCGGCAAGGTTGGCACCCACACCGCTTGTGGCCGGTCACCCGTGTCTTGCGATCACTTTCGTCGAGCCGTCCAAGGCGGGACTCGGACCCCGGCGCGGCTAGCACAAACGTCGGCCAGGACCGGAGCGTGGCTGTTCGGGAAGGACGGCGGCCGCTCCGGGACGGACAGTTGCCGAGCGAACGGAACACAGCCGCCTGCTTCGCGGCAAGTCTGGCAGCAACAACGCTTGTGGCCGGTCACCCCGTCTTGCGATCACTTTTGTCGAGCCGCCCAAGGCGGGACCCGGACCCCGGCGCGGCTAGCACACACGACACCCAGGACCGGAGCCCACGGACCATATCCGGACGACTGCCGCTCTGGACTGTCTGAATCCCCGGTCCCCGGGACGGCGTAACGCCGAGCCGCTGAACGACAGCCTCCACTTCTCGACACGGCTGGCAGCCACCGCGCTTGTGGCCGGTCACCCGTGTCTTGCGATCACTTTAGTCCAGCCGCCCAAGGCGGGACCCGGACCCCGGTGCGGCTAGCACACACGTGGCCCAGGATAGGAGCGTGGGTGTTCGGGATGGACGGCTGCCTCTCCGGAGAGGACAGAACCCCATGTCCCCGCGACTGCCAGCCCACGAGCCGGCGTAGGACAGCCTGACGCTTCGCGGGAAAATTGGCTCCCATGCCGCTCGTGGCCGGACAACCGTGTCATGGGATCGTTGTCCCCAGTTCGCCCGAAACGGGATTCTTACCCTTGCGCGGCTAGCATACACGTCTCCCAGGACCGGAGTCTTAGCGTTCGGGAAGGACGGCGGACGCTCCGGGACGGACAGTTGCCGAGCGAACGGAACACATCCTCCTGCTTCGCGGCAGGGCTGGCACCCAAACCGCTTGTGGCCGGTCACCCGTGTCTTGTGATCACTTTCGTCGAGTCGCCCAAGGCGGGACCCGGACCCCGGCGCGGCTAGCACACACGTCACCCAGGACCGGAGCCCAGGGACCACATCCGGACGACTGCCGCTCTGGACAGTCTGAATCCCCGGTCCCAGGGACGGCGTAACTCCGACCCGGGGAACGACAGCCTGACGCTTCGCGGCAAGTCTGGCTTTCATGCCGCTCGTGGCCGGACAACCGTGTCTTGGGATCGTTGTCCCCAGTCCGCCCGAGACGGGACCCGGACCCCGGTGCAGCTAGCACACACGACACCCAGGACCGGAGCCCACGGACCATATCCGGACGACTGCCGCTCTGGACTGTCTGAATCCCCGGTCCCCGGGACGGCGTAACGCCGAGCCGCTGAACGACAGCCTCCACTTCTCGACACGGCTGGCAGCCACCGCGCTTGTGGCCGGTCACCCGTGTCTTGCGATCACTTTAGTCCAGCCGCCCAAGGCGGGACCCGGACCCCGGTGCGGCTATCACACACGTGGCCCAGGATAGGAGCGTGGGTGTTCGGGATGGACGGCTGCCGCTCCGGAGAGGACAGAACCCCATGTCCCCGCGACTGCCAGCCCACGAGCCGGCGGAGGACAGCCTCCTGCTTCGCGGCAAGGCTGGCAGCCACACCGCTTGTGGCCGGTCACCCGTGTCTTGCGATCACTTTTGTCGAGCCGCCCAAGGCGGGACCCGGACCCCGGCGCGGCTAGCACACACGACACCCAGGACCGGAGCCCACGGACCACATCCGGATGACTGCCACTCTGGACTGTCTGTTTCCCCGGTCCCAGGGACGGCGTAACTCCGACCCGGGGAACGACAGCCTGACGCTTCGTAGCAAGTCTGGCTTTCATGCCGCTCGTGGCCGGACAACCGTGTCTTGGGATCGTTGTCCCCAGTCCGCTCGAGACGGGACCCGGACCCCGGCGCGGCTAGCACACACGTCGCGCAGGACCGGAGCCTAGGGGCTCGGGAAGCCGGACCGACGCAGCCCGTAGAGGGACACACGTTTCCTGCGATCGAAATTGCGGAGCCGACAGAGGTTCGACCGGGTCCTAGTTCGGCTAGCACACACATCGCCCGGGACGGGAGCGTGGGTGTTCGGGACGGACGGCTGCCGCTCCGGAGAGGACAGAACCCCATGTCCCCGCGACTGCCAGCCCACGAGCCGGCGTAGGACAGCCTGACGCTTCGCGGGAAGTCTGGCTCCCATGCCGCTCGTGGCCGGACAACCGTGTCATGGGATCGTTGTCCCCAATTCGCCCGAAACGGGATTCTTACCCTTGCGCGGCTAGCATACACGTCTCCCAGGACCGGAGTCTTAGCGTTCGGGAAGGACGGCGGACGCTCCGGGACGGACAGTTGCCGAGCGAACGGAACACAGCCGCCTGCTTCGCGGCAAGTCTGGCAGCAACAACGCTTGTGGCCGGTCACCCCGTCTTGCGATCACTTTCGTCGAGCCGCCCAAGGCGGGACCCGGACCCCGGCGCGGCTAGCACACACGTCACCCAGGACCGGAGCCCACGGACCACATCCGGACGACTGCCGCTCTGGACTGTCTGAATCCCCGGTCCCCGGGACGGCGTAACGCCGAGCCGCTGAACGACAGCCTCCACTTCTCGACACGGCTGGCAGCCACCGCGCTTGTGGCCGGTCACCCGTGTCTTGCGATCACTTTAGTCCAGCCGCCCAAGGCGGGACCCGGACCCCGGTGCGGCTAGCACACACGTGGCCCAGGATAGGAGCGTGGGTGTTCGGGATGGACGGCTGCCTCTCCGGAGAGGACAGAACCCCATTTCCCCGCGACTGCCAGCCCACGAGCCGGCGTAGGACAGCCTGACGCTTCGCGGGAAAATTGGCTCCCATGCCGCTCGTGGCCGGACAACCGTGTCATGGGATCGTTGTCCCCAGTTCGCCCGAAACGGGATTCTTACCCTTGCGCGGCTAGCATACACTTCTCCCAGGACCGGAGTCTTAGCGTTCGGGAAGGACGGCGGACGCTCCGGGACGGACAGTTGCCGAGCGAACGGAACACATCCTCCTGCTTCGCGGCAGGGCTGGCACCCAAACCGCTTGTGGCCGGTCACCCGTGTCTTGTGATCACTTTCGTCGAGTCGCCCAAGGCGGGACCCGGACCCCGGCGCGGCTAGCACACACGTCACCCAGGACCGGAGCCCAGGGACCACATCCGGACGACTGCCGCTCTGGACAGTCTGAATCCCCGGTCCCAGGGACGGCGTAACTCCGACCCGGGGAACGACAGCCTGACGCTTCGCGGCAAGTCTGGCTTTCATGCCGCTCTTGGCCGGACAACCGTGTCTTGGGATCGTTGTCCCCAGTCCGCCCGAGACGGGACCCGGACCCCGGTGCAGCTAGCACACACGACACCCAGGACCGGAGCCCACGGACCATATCCGGACGACTGCCGCTCTGGACTGTCTGAATCCCCGGTCCCCGGGACGGCGTAACGCCGAGCCGCTGAACGACAGCCTCCACTTCTCGACACGGCTGGCAGCCACCGCGCTTGTGGCCGGTCACCCGTGTCTTGCGATCACTTTAGTCCAGCCGCCCAAGGCGGGACCCGGACCCCGGTGCGGCTATCACACACGTGGCCCAGGATAGGAGCGTGGGTGTTCGGGATGGACGGCTGCCGCTCCGGAGAGGACAGAACCCCATGTCCCCGCGACTGCCAGCCCACGAGCCGGCGGAGGACAGCCTCCTGCTTCGCGGCAAGGCTGGCAGCCACACCGCTTGTGGCCGGTCACCCGTGTCTTGCGATCACTTTCGTCGAGCCGCCCAAGGCGGGACCCGGACCCCGGCGCGGCTAGCACACACGACACCCAGGACCGGAGCCCACGGACCACATCCGGATGACTGCCACTCTGGACTGTCTGATTCCCCGGTCCCAGGGACGGCGTAACTCCGACCCGGGGAACGACAGCCTGACGCTTCGTAGCAAGTCTGGCTTTCATGCCGCTCGTGGCCGGACAACCGTGTCTTGGGATCGTTGTCCCCAGTCCGCTCGAGACGGGACCCGGACCCCGGCGCGGCTAGCACACACGTCGCGCAGGACCGGAGCCTAGGGGCTCGGGAAGCCGGACCGACGCAGCCCGTAGAGGGACACACGTTTCCTGCGATCGAAATTGCGGAGCCGACAGAGGTTCGACCGGGTCCTAGTTCGGCTAGCACACACATCGCCCGGGACGGGAGCGTGGGTGTTCGGGACGGACGGCTGCCGCTCCGGAGAGGACAGAACCCCATGTCCCCGCGACTGCCAGCCCACGAGCCGGCGTAGGACAGCCTGACGCTTCGCGGGAAGTCTGGCTCCCATGCCGCTCGTGGCCGGACAACCGTGTCATGGGATCGTTGTCCCCAATTCGCCCGAAACGGGATTCTTACCCTTGCGCGGCTAGCATACACGTCTCCCAGGACCGGAGTCTTAGCGTTCGGGAAGGACGGCGGACGCTCCGGGACGGACAGTTGCCGAGCGAACGGAACACAGCCGCCTGCTTCGCGGCAAGTCTGGCAGCAACAACGCTTGTGGCCGGTCACCCCGTCTTGCGATCACTTTCGTCGAGCCGCCCAAGGCGGGACCCGGACCCCGGCGCGGCTAGCACACACGACACCCAGGACCGGAGCCCAGGGACCACATCCGGACGACTGCCGCTCTGGACAGTCTGAATCCCCGGTCCCCGGGACGGCGTAACGCCGAGCCGCTGAACGACAGCCTCCACTTCTCGACACGGCTGGCAGCCACCGCGCTTGTGGCCGGTCACCCGTGTCTTGCGATCACTTTAGTCCAGCCGCCCAAGGCGGGACCCGGACCCCGGTGCGGCTAGCACACACGTGGCCCAGGATAGGAGCGTGGGTGTTCGGGATGGACGGCTGCCTCTCCGGAGAGGACAGAACCCCATTTCCCCGCGACTGCCAGCCCACGAGCCGGCGTAGGACAGCCTGACGCTTCGCGGGAAAATTGGCTCCCATGCCGCTCGTGGCCGGACAACCGTGTCATGGGATCGTTGTCCCCAGTTCGCCCGAAACGGGATTCTTACCCTTGCGCGGCTAGCATACACGTCTCCCAGGACCGGAGTCTTAGCGTTCGGGAAGGACGGCGGACGCTCCGGGACGGACAGTTGCCGAGCGAACGGAACACATCCTCCTGCTTCGCGGCAGGGCTGGCACCCAAACCGCTTGTGGCCGGTCACCCGTGTCTTGTGATCACTTTCGTCGAGCCGCCCAAGGCGGGACCCGGACCCCGGCGCGGCTAGCACACACGTCACCCAGGACCGGAGCCCAGGGACCACATCCGGACGACTGCCGCTCTGGACAGTCTGAATCCCCGGTCCCAGGGACGGCGTAACTCCGACCCGGGGAACGACAGCCTGACGCTTCGCGGCAAGTCTGGCTTTCATGCCGCTCGTGGCCGGACAACCGTGTCTTGGGATCGTTGTCCCCAGTCCGCCCGAGACGGGACCCGGACCCCGGTGCAGCTAGCACACACGACACCCAGGACCGGAGCCCACGGACCATATCCGGACGACTGCCGCTCTGGACTGTCTGAATCCCCGGTCCCCGGGACGGCGTAACGCCGAGCCGCTGAACGACAGCCTCCACTTCTCGACACGGCTGGCAGCCACCGCGCTTGTGGCCGGTCACCCGTGTCTTGCGATCACTTTAGTCCAGCCGCCCAAGGCGGGACCCGGACCCCGGTGCGGCTATCACACACGTGGCCCAGGATAGGAGCGTGGGTGTTCGGGATGGACGGCTGCCGCTCCGGAGAGGACAGAACCCCATGTCCCCGCGACTGCCAGCCCACGAGCCGGCGGAGGACAGCCTCCTGCTTCGCGGCAAGGCTGGCAGCCACACCGCTTGTGGCCGGTCACCCGTGTCTTGCGATCACTTTTGTCGAGCCGCCCAAGGCGGGACCCGGACCCCGGCGCGGCTAGCACACACGACACCCAGGACCGGAGCCCACGGACCACATCCGGATGACTGCCACTCTGGACTGTCTGTTTCCCCGGTCCCAGGGACGGCGTAACTCCGACCCGGGGAACGACAGCCTGACGCTTCGTAGCAAGTCTGGCTTTCATGCCGCTCGTGGCCGGACAACCGTGTCTTGGGATCGTTGTCCCCAGTCCGCTCGAGACGGGACCCGGACCCCGGCGCGGCTAGCACACACGTCGCGCAGGACCGGAGCCTAGGGGCTCGGGAAGCCGGACCGACGCAGCCCGTAGAGGGACACACGTTTCCTGCGATCGAAATTGCGGAGCCGACAGAGGTTCGACCGGGTCCTAGTTCGGCTAGCACACACATCGCCCGGGACGGGAGCGTGGGTGTTCGGGACGGACGGCTGCCGCTCCGGAGAGGACAGAACCCCATGTCCCCGCGACTGCCAGCCCACGAGCCGGCGTAGGACAGCCTGACGCTTCGCGGGAAGTCTGGCTCCCATGCCGCTCGTGGCCGGACAACCGTGTCATGGGATCGTTGTCCCCAATTCGCCCGAAACGGGATTCTTACCCTTGCGCGGCTAGCATACACGTCTCCCAGGACCGGAGTCTTAGCGTTCGGGAAGGACGGCGGACGCTCCGGGACGGACAGTTGCCGAGCGAACGGAACACAGCCGCCTGCTTCGCGGCAAGTCTGGCAGCAACAACGCTTGTGGCCGGTCACCCCGTCTTGCGATCACTTTCGTCGAGCCGCCCAAGGCGGGACCCGGACCCCGGCGCGGCTAGCACACACGACACCCAGGACCGGAGCCCAGGGACCACATCCGGACGACTGCCGCTCTGGACAGTCTGAATCCCCGGTCCCCGGGACGGCGTAACGCCGAGCCGCTGAACGACAGCCTCCACTTCTCGACACGGCTGGCAGCCACCGCGCTTGTGGCCGGTCACCCGTGTCTTGCGATCACTTTAGTCCAGCCGCCCAAGGCGGGACCCGGACCCCGGTGCGGCTAGCACACACGTGGCCCAGGATAGGAGCGTGGGTGTTCGGGATGGACGGCTGCCTCTCCGGAGAGGACAGAACCCCATGTCCCCGCGACTGCCAGCCCACGAGCCGGCGTAGGACAGCCTGACGCTTCGCGGGAAAATTGGCTCCCATGCCGCTCGTGGCCGGACAACCGTGTCATGGGCTCGTTGTCCCCAGTTCGCCCGAAACGGGATTCTTACCCTTGCGCGGCTAGCATACACGTCTCCCAGGACCGGAGTCTTAGCGTTCGGGAAGGACGGCGGACGCTCCGGGACGGACAGTTGCCGAGCGAACGGAACACATCCTCCTGCTTCGCGGCAGGGCTGGCACCCAAACCGCTTGTGGCCGGTCACCCGTGTCTTGTGATCACTTTCGTCGAGTCGCCCAAGGCGGGACCCGGACCCCGGCGCGGCTAGCACACACGTCACCCAGGACCGGAGCCCAGGGACCACATCCGGACGACTGCCGCTCTGGACAGTCTGAATCCCCGGTCCCAGGGACGGCGTAACTCCGACCCGGGGAACGACAGCCTGACGCTTCGCGGCAAGTCTGGCTTTCATGCCGCTCGTGGCCGGACAACCGTGTCTTGGGATCGTTGTCCCCAGTCCGCCCGAGACGGGACCCGGACCCCGGTGCAGCTAGCACACACGACACCCAGGACCGGAGCCCACGGACCATATCCGGACGACTGCCGCTCTGGACTGTCTGAATCCCCGGTCCCCGGGACGGCGTAACGCCGAGCCGCTGAACGACAGCCTCCACTTCTCGACACGGCTGGCAGCCACCGCGCTTGTGGCCGGTCACCCGTGTCTTGCGATCACTTTAGTCCAGCCGCCCAAGGCGGGACCCGGACCCCGGTGCGGCTATCACACACGTGGCCCAGGATAGGAGCGTGGGTGTTCGGGATGGACGGCTGCCGCTCCGGAGAGGACAGAACCCCATGTCCCCGCGACTGCCAGCCCACGAGCCGGCGGAGGACAGCCTCCTGCTTCGCGGCAAGGCTGGCAGCCACACCGCTTGTGGCCGGTCACCCGTGTCTTGCGATCACTTTTGTCGAGCCGCCCAAGGCGGGACCCGGACCCCGGCGCGGCTAGCACACACGACACCCAGGACCGGAGCCCACGGACCACATCCGGATGACTGCCACTCTGGACTGTCTGATTCCCCGGTCCCAGGGACGGCGTAACTCCGACCCGGGGAACGACAGCCTGACGCTTCGTAGCAAGTCTGGCTTTCATGCCGCTCGTGGCCGGACAACCGTGTCTTGGGATCGTTGTCCCCAGTCCGCTCGAGACGGGACCCGGACCCCGGCGCGGCTAGCACACACGTCGCGCAGGACCGGAGCCTAGGGGCTCGGGAAGCCGGACCGACGCAGCCCGTAGAGGGACACACGTTTCCTGCGATCGAAATTGCGGAGCCGACAGAGGTTCGACCGGGTCCTAGTTCGGCTAGCACACACATCGCCCGGGACGGGAGCGTGGGTGTTCGGGACGGACGGCTGCCGCTCCGGAGAGGACAGAACCCCATGTCCCCGCGACTGCCAGCCCACGAGCCGGCGTAGGACAGCCTGACGCTTCGCGGGAAGTCTGGCTCCCATGCCGCTCGTGGCCGGACAACCGTGTCATGGGATCGTTGTCCCCAATTCGCCCGAAACGGGATTCTTACCCTTGCGCGGCTAGCATACACGTCTCCCAGGACCGGAGTCTTAGCGTTCGGGAAGGACGGCGGACGCTCCGGGACGGACAGTTGCCGAGCGAACGGAACACAGCCGCCTGCTTCGCGGCAAGTCTGGCAGCAACAACGCTTGTGGCCGGTCACCCCGTCTTGCGATCACTTTCGTCGAGCCGCCCAAGGCGGGACCCGGACCCCGGCGCGGCTAGCACACACGTCACCCAGGACCGGAGCCCACGGACCACATCCGGACGACTGCCGCTCTGGACTGTCTGAATCCCCGGTCCCCGGGACGGCGTAACGCCGAGCCGCTGAACGACAGCCTCCACTTCTCGACACGGCTGGCAGCCACCGCGCTTGTGGCCGGTCACCCGTGTCTTGCGATCACTTTAGTCCAGCCGCCCAAGGCGGGACCCGGACCCCGGTGCGGCTATCACACACGTGGCCCAGGATAGGAGCGTGGGTGTTCGGGATGGACGGCTGCCTCTCCGGAGAGGACAGAACCCCATTTCCCCGCGACTGCCAGCCCACGAGCCGGCGTAGGACAGCCTGACGATTCGCGGGAAAATTGGCTCCCATGCCGCTCGTGGCCGGACAACCGTGTCATGGGATCGTTGTCCCCAGTTCGCCCGAAACGGGATTCTTACCCTTGCGCGGCTAGCATACACTTCTCCCAGGACCGGAGTCTTAGCGTTCGGGAAGGACGGCGGACGCTCCGGGACGGACAGTTGCCGAGCGAACGGAACACATCCTCCTGCTTCGCGGCAGGGCTGGCACCCAAACCGCTTGTGGCCGGTCACCCGTGTCTTGTGATCACTTTCGTCGAGTCGCCCAAGGCGGGACCCGGACCCCGGCGCGGCTAGCACACACGTCACCCAGGACCGGAGCCCAGGGACCACATCCGGACGACTGCCGCTCTGGACAGTCTGAATCCCCGGTCCCAGGGACGGCGTAACTCCGACCCGGGGAACGACAGCCTGACGCTTCGCGGCAAGTCTGGCTTTCATGCCGCTCGTGGCCGGACAACCGTGTCTTGGGATCGTTGTCCCCAGTCCGCCCGAGACGGGACCCGGACCCCGGTGCAGCTAGCACACACGACACCCAGGACCGGAGCCCACGGACCATATCCGGACGACTGCCGCTCTGGACTGTCTGAATCCCCGGTCCCCGGGACGGCGTAACGCCGAGCCGCTGAACGACAGCCTCCACTTCTCGACACGGCTGGCAGCCACCGCGCTTGTGGCCGGTCACCCGTGTCTTGCGATCACTTTAGTCCAGCCGCCCAAGGCGGGACCCGGACCCCGGTGCGGCTATCACACACGTGGCCCAGGATAGGAGCGTGGGTGTTCGGGATGGACGGCTGCCGCTCCGGAGAGGACAGAACCCCATGTCCCCGCGACTGCCAGCCCACGAGCCGGCGGAGGACAGCCTCCTGCTTCGCGGCAAGGCTGGCAGCCACACCGCTTGTGGCCGGTCACCCGTGTCTTGCGATCACTTTTGTCGAGCCGCCCAAGGCGGGACCCGGACCCCGGCGCGGCTAGCACACACGACACCCAGGACCGGAGCCCACGGACCACATCCGGATGACTGCCACTCTGGACTGTCTGATTCCCCGGTCCCAGGGACGGCGTAACTCCGACCCGGGGAACGACAGCCTGACGCTTCGTAGCAAGTCTGGCTTTCATGCCGCTCGTGGCCGGACAACCGTGTCTTGGGATCGTTGTCCCCAGTCCGCTCGAGACGGGACCCGGACCCCGGCGCGGCTAGCACACACGTCGCGCAGGACCGGAGCCTAGGGGCTCGGGAAGCCGGACCGACGCAGCCCGTAGAGGGACACACGTTTCCTGCGATCGAAATTGCGGAGCCGACAGAGGTTCGACCGGGTCCTAGTTCGGCTAGCACACACATCGCCCGGGACGGGAGCGTGGGTGTTCGGGACGCACGGCTGCCGCTCCGGAGAGGACAGAACCCCATGTCCCCGCGACTGCCAGCCCACGAGCCGGCGTAGGACAGCCTGACGCTTCGCGGGAAGTCTGGCTCCCATGCCGCTCGTGGCCGGACAACCGTGTCATGGGATCGTTGTCCCCAATTCGCCCGAAACGGGATTCTTACCCTTGCGCGGCTAGCATACACGTCTCCCAGGACCGGAGTCTTAGCGTTCGGGAAGGACGGCGGACGCTCCGGGACGGACAGTTGCCGAGCGAACGTAACACAGCCGCCTGCTTCGCGGCAAGTCTGGCAGCAACAACGCTTGTGGCCGGTCACCCCGTCTTGCGATCACTTTCGTCGAGCCGCCCAAGGCGGGACCCGGACCCCGGCGCGGCTAGCACACACGTCACCCAGGACCGGAGCCCAGGGACCACATCCGGACGACTGTCGCTCTGGACAGTCTGAATCCCCGGTCCCAGGGACGGCGTAACTCCGACCCGGGGAACGACAGCCTGACGCTTCGCGGCAAGTCTGGCTTTCATGCCGCTCGTGGCCGGACAACCGTGTCTTGGGATCGTTGTCCCCAGTCCGCCCGAGACGGGACCCGGACCCCGGTGCAGCTAGCACACACGACACCCAGGACCGGAGCCCACGGACCATATCCGGACGACTGCCGCTCTGGACTGTCTGAATCCCCGGTCCCCGGGACGGCGTAACGCCGAGCCGCTGAACGACAGCCTCCACTTCTCGACACGGCTGGCAGCCACCGCGCTTGTGGCCGGTCACCCGTGTCTTGCGATCACTTTAGTCCAGCCGCCCAAGGCGGGACCCGGACCCCGGTGCGGCTATCACACACGTGGCCCAGGATAGGAGCGTGGGTGTTCGGGATGGACGGCTGCCGCTCCGGAGAGGACAGAACCCCATGTCCCCGCGACTGCCAGCCCACGAGCCGGCGGAGGACAGCCTCCTGCTTCGCGGCAAGGCTGGCAGCCACACCGCTTGTGGCCGGTCACCCGTGTCTTGCGATCACTTTCGTCGAGCCGCCCAAGGCGGGACCCGGACCCCGGCGCGGCTAGCACACACGACACCCAGGACCGGAGCCCACGGACCACATCCGGACGACTGCCGCTCTGGACTGTCTGATTCCCCGGTCCCAGGGACGGCGTAACTCCGACCCGGGGAACGACAGCCTGACGCTTCGTAGCAAGTCTGGCTTTCATGCCGCTCGTGGCCGGACAACCGTGTCTTGGGATCGTTGTCCCCAGTCCGCTCGAGACGGGACCCGGACCCCGGCGCGGCTAGCACACACGTCGCGCAGGACCGGAGCCTAGGGGCTCGGGAAGCCGGACCGACGCAGCCCGTAGAGGGACACACGTTTCCTGCGATCGAAATTGCGGAGCCGACAGAGGTTCGACCGGGTCCTAGTTCGGCTAGCACACACATCGCCCGGGACGGGAGCGTGGGTGTTCGGGACGGACGGCTGCCGCTCCGGAGAGGACAGAACCCCATGTCCCCGCGACTGCCAGCCCACGAGCCGGCGTAGGACAGCCTGACGCTTCGCGGGAAGTCTGGCTCCCATGCCGCTCGTGGCCGGACAACCGTGTCATGGGATCGTTGTCCCCAATTCGCCCAAAACGGGATTCTTACCCTTGCGCGGCTAGCATACACGTCTCCCAGGACCGGAGTCTTAGCGTTCGGGAAGGACGGCGGACGCTCCGGGACGGACAGTTGCCGAGCGAACGGAACACAGCCGCCTGCTTCACGGCAAGGCTGGCACCCAAACCGCTTGTGGCCGGTCACCCGTGTCTTGCGATCACTTTCGTCGAGCCGCCCAAGGCGGGACCCGGACCCCGGCGTGGCTAGCACACACGTCACCCAGGACCGGAGCCCAGGGACCACATCCGGACGACTGTCGCTCTGGACTGTCTGAATCCCCGGTCCCCGGGACGACTTAACGCCGAGCCGCTGAACGACAGCCTCCACTTCTCGACACGGCTGGCAGCCACAGCGCTTGTGGCCGGTCACCCGTGTCTTGCGATCACTTTAGTCCAGCCGCCCAAGGCGGGACCCGGACCCCGGTGCGGCTAGCACAAACGTCGGCCAGGACCGGAGCGTGGCTGTTCGGGAAGGACGGCGGCCGCTCCGGGAGGGACAGTTGCCGAGCGAACGGAACACAGCCTCCTGCTTCGCGGCAAGTCTGGCAGCCACACCGATTGTGGCCGGTCACCCGTGTCTTGCGATCACTTTAGTCCAGCCGCCCAAGGCGGGACCCGGACCCCGGTGCGGCTAGCACACACATCGCCCAGGACCGGAGCGTGGGTGTTCGTGACGGACGGCTGCCGCTCCGGAGAGGACAGAACCCCATGTCCCCGCGACTGCCAGCCCACGAGCCGGCGGAGGACAGCCTCCTGCTTCGCGGCAAGGTTGGCACCCACACCGCTTGTGGCCGGTCACCCGTGTCTTGCGATCACTTTCGTCGAGCCGTCCAAGGCGGGACTCGGACCCCGGCGCGGCTAGCACAAACGTCGGCCAGGACCGGAGCGTGGCTGTTCGGGAAGGACGGCGGCCGCTCCGGGAGGGACAGTTGCCGAGCGAACGGAACACAGCCGCCTGCTTCGCGGCAAGTCTGGCAGCAACAACGCTTGTGGCCGGTCACCCCGTCTTGTGATCACTTTCGTCGAGTCGCCCAAGGCGGGACCCGGACCCCGGCGCGGCTAGCACACACGTCACCCAGGACCGGAGCCCAGGGACCACATCCGGACGACTGCCGCTCTGGACAGTCTGAATCCCCGGTCCCAGGGACGGCGTAACTCCGACCCGGGGAACGACAGCCTGACGCTTCGCGGCAAGTCTGGCTTTCATGCCGCTCGTGGCCGGACAACCGTGTCTTGGGATCGTTGTCCCCAGTCCGCCCGAGACGGGACCCGGACCCCGGTGCAGCTAGCACACACGACACCCAGGACCGGAGCCCACGGACCATATCCGGACGACTGCCGCTCTGGACTGTCTGAATCCCCGGTCCCCGGGACGGCGTAACTCCGACCCGGGGAACGACAGCCTGACGCTTCGCGGCAAGTCTGGCTTTCATGCCGCTCGTGGCCGGACAACCGTGTCTTGGGATCGTTGTCCCCAGTCCGCCCGAGACGGGACACGGACCCCGGTGCGGCTAGCACACACGTTGCCCACGACCTGCGTCAAGGTTCTCGGGACGGTCTGCTTCCTCGCCTCCGTACGGAGGCACCCGGGAGCTCGGGACGGCAAGCCTCCCATCCGCATGGGACTGAACCCCGGCCCGGGACGGCCACTACATTAACCATTCCCGTTCCTATTCCCATTCCCGTTACCCTTCTCCTTCCCCTTCCCCTTTCCATTCCCCTTTCTCTTCCCCTTTCTCTCCCTTTAACACTTACCCTAACTCTAACCCTTACTCTTATCCAAAATATAACCTTTAACCTTACGCTAAAAAAAGTTACACTAAACCTAAAACTTACCCTTACACTGAACCTAATTCTCTAACACTATCCCTTAACCTAACGCTAATACTCTCACCCTAATCTAAACCTAACCAGAACCCAAAACATTAACCTATCCCACTCACCATATCCTTAAATGAACGCGTTTTCTTGGGCCCAATTTTTCAGGCTGTGTGAAGGTCCCCTGGGGAGTTCAGTTGTACCAAAAGCCTTCCTTTGGGGGCACTTTTGGATAGGCGAAAATGTCTTTGAATGCGTTTTCTGGGGCCGTATTTTCAAATCCTCTCCCATACCGACTAGGGCTATGGTTCGGGTTGCTCTGAAAGATCGAACACAGAGGGTCCAGTTGCATGTGGGGCTGTGTGAAGGCTCCCCTGAGGAGTTTAGTTATACCCAAAGCTTTTCTAAGGGCACACGTTTAGACGGGTGAAAGGGGAATTGAACGCATTTTCTCGGGGCATATTTTAAATTCCTCTCCCATGCCGGGTAGGGATATGTTTCGGGTAGTTCAGAAACAGGAAACAGAAAGGGTCCAGTATCATGTGGGGCTGTGAGAAGGCTCCCCAGGGGAGTTCAGTTCTACCCAGAGCCTTCCTTTGGGGGCACTTTTGGTTGGGTAAAAGGGTCTTTCAATGCGTTTTCTGAGGCCCTGTTTTGAATTAGTCTCAGATTCCAGGTAGGGGAATGTTTCAGGTTGCTCAGAAAGAGCGAACACAGAGGGTTCAGTGGTATGTGGGGCTGTGTGAAGGGTCCTCTGGGGATTCACTGGTACCCAAAGACTTCCTTTTGGGGGCACTCTTGGATGGTCCAAAGCGGCTCAGAACGCGTTTTCTGGGACCTGATTTTTCAGTCATCTCCGATGCCAGCTACAGCTATGTATAGGCTTGCTCGGAATGCATGAATACGGAGGGTCCAGTTGCATGTGGGGCTGCGTAAAGGCTCCCCTGGAGAGTCCCCTGCACGAAAGATGGGCTTTGGGTACAACGGAACTCCCCAGGAGAGCCTTAACGCAGCCCCACATGCAACTGGAGCCTCCGGGTTCACTCTTTCCCCGCAAGCCTAAATATAGCCCTCGGCGCAATGGGAGAAGACTGAAAAAGCGGGCCTCAGAAAACGCATTGCGATTCCCCTTGGACCATCCTAAAGTGCCCCCAAAGGAAGGCTTTGGGTACAACTGAACTCCCCAGGGGAGCCTTTATGCAGCCCCACATGCAACTGGACCCTCCGTATTCGCTCTTTCACAGCAACCCTAAATATAGCCCTGGCCCGCCTGGCACTCGACTGAAAACTCGGGACCCAGAAAATGCGTTAAAAGCCTAATTCGCCCATCCAAAAGTGCCCCCAGAGGAAGGCTTTGGGTACAACTGAACTCCCCAGGGGAGCCTTTACACAGCCCCACATGCAACTGGACCCTCCTTGTTCACTGTTTACGAGCAACCCTAAATATACCCCTAGCCACCATGGCAGAAGACTGAAAACTCTGGCTCCAGAAAATGCGTTTCAAGCCCCTTTCACCCATCCAGAAGTGCCCCCAAAGGAAGGCTTTGGGTACAAGTGAACTCCCCAGGGGAGCCTTTATGCAGCCCCACATGCAACTGGACCCTCCGGGTTCACTCTTTCACCGCAAGCCTAAATATAGCCCTAGCACGCCTGGCAGTCGACTGAAAGCTCGGGCCATAGAAAATGTGTTACGAGCCCCATTCGCCCATCCAAAAGTGCCCCCAGAGGAAGGCTTTGGGTACAACTGAACTCCCCAGGGGAGCCTTTACGCAGCCCCACATGCAACTGGACCCTCCGTATTGGCTCTTTCACAGCAACCCTAAATATAACCCTAGCCAGCAAGGCAGAAGACTGAAAACTCGGGCCACAGAAAAAGCGTTTCAAACCCCTTTCGCCCATCCAGAAGTGCCCCCAAAGGAAGGCTTTGGGTACAACTGAACTCCCCAGGGGAGCCTTTACGCAGCCCCACATGCAACTGGACCCTCCGTATTGGCTCTTTCACAGCAACCCTAAATATAACCCTAGCCAGCATGGAAGACGACTGAAAACTCGGGCCACAGAAAAAGCGTTTCAAGCCCCTTTCGCCCATCCAGAAGTGCCCCCAGAGGAAGGCTTTGGGTATAAGTGAACTCCCCATGGGCGCCTTTATGCAGCCCCACATGCAACTGGAC
Source organism: Anas acuta (assembly GCF_963932015.1). NCBI lineage: Eukaryota > Metazoa > Chordata > Aves > Anseriformes > Anatidae > Anas > Anas acuta. The sequence continues at coordinate 88,254 of NW_027076117.1, forward strand.
CCTCCGGGTTCACTCTTTCACAGCAACCCTAAATATAACCCTGGCCCGCCTGGCAGTCGACTGAAAACTCGGGCCCCAGAAAATGCGTTAAAAGCCTAATTCGCCCATCCAAAAGTGCCCCCAGAGGAAGGCTTTGGGTACAACTGAACTCCCCAGGGGAGCCTTAACGCAGCCCCACATGCAACTGGACCCTCCTTGTTCACTGTTTACGAGCAACCCTCAATATACCCCTAGCCACCATGGCAGAAGACTGAAAACTCGGGCTCCAGAAAATGCGTTTCAAGCCCCTTTCGCCCATCCAGAAGTGCCCCCAAAGGAAGGCTTTGGGTACAACTGAACTCCCCAGGGGAGCCTTTATGCAACCCCACATGCAAGTGGAGCCTCCGGATTCACTCTTTCACCGCAAGCCTAAATAAAGCCCTCGGCGCAATGGGAGAAGACTGAAAAAGGGGGCCTCAGAAAACGCATTGCGATTCCCCTTGGACCATCCAAAAGTGCCCCCAAAGGAAGGCTTTGGGTACAACTGAACTCCCCAGGGGAGCCTTAACGCAGCCCCACATGCAACTGGACCCTCCGTATTCGCTCTTTCACAGCAACCCTAAATATAGCCCTGGCCCGCCTGGCAGTCGACTGAAAACTCGGGCCCCAGAAAATGTGTTAAAAGCCTAATTCGCCCATCCAAAAGTGCCCCCAGAGGAAGGCTTTGGGTACAACTGAACTCCCCAGGGGAGCCTTTACGCAGCCCCACATGCAACTGGACCCTCCGTGTTCGCTCTTTACAGCAACCCTAAATAAAACCCTAGCCAGCATGGCAGAAGACTGAAAACTCGGGCCCCAGAAAATGCGTTTCAAGCCCCGTTCGCCCATCCAGAAGTGTCCCCAAAGGAAGGCTTTGGGTACATCTGAACTCCCCAGGGGAGCCTTTACCCAGCCCCACATGCAACTGGACCCTCCGTGTTCGCTTTTACAGCAACACTAAATATAACCCTAGCCAGCATGTCAGAAACCTGAAAACTCGGGCCACAGAAAAAGCGTTTCAAGCCCCTTTCGCCCATCCAGAAGTGCCCCCAAAGGAAGGCTTTGGGTACAAGTGAACTCCCCAGGGGAGCCTTTATGCAGCCCCACATGCAACTGGACCCTCCTTGTTCACTGTTTACGAGCAACCCTAAATATACCCCTAGCCACCATGGCAGAAGACTGAAAACTCGGGCCCCAGAAAATGCGTTTCAAGCCCCATTCACCCATCCAGAAGTGCCCCCAAAGGAAGGCTTTGGGTACAAGTGAACTCCCCAGGGGAGCCTTTATGCAGCCCCACATGCAACTGGACCCTCCGGGTTCACTCTTTCCCCGCAAGCCTAAATATAGCCCTCGGCGCAATGGGAGAAGATTGAAAAAGCGGGCCTCAGAAAACGCATTGCGATTCCCCTTGGACCATCCAAAAGTGCCCCCAGAGGAATGCTTTGGGTACAACTGAACTCCCCAGGGGAGCCTTTACCCAGCCCCACATGCAACTGGACCCTCCGTGTTCGCTTTTACAGCAACACTAAATATAACCCTAGCCAGCATGGCAGAAACCTGAAAACTCGGGCCACAGAAAAAGCGTTTCAAGCCCCTTTCGCCCATCCAGAAGTGCCCCCAAAGGAAGGCTTTGGGTACAAGTGAACTCCCCAGGGGAGCCTTTATGCAGCCCCACATGCAACTGGACCCTCCGGATTCACTCTTTCACAGGAACCCTAAATATAATCCTGGCCCGCATGGCAGACGACTGAAAAATCGGGCCCCAGAAAACGTGCTACAAGCCCCATTCGACCATCCAAAAGTGCCCCCAGAGGAAGGCTTTGGGTACAAGTGAACTCCCCAGGGGAGCCTTTATGCAGGCCCATACGCAACTGGACCCCCCGTGTTCGCTGTTTACAAGCAACCCTAAATATAACACTAGCCAGCATGGCAGAAAACTGAAAACTCGGGCCACAGAAAAAGCGTTTCAAGCCCCATTCAGCCATCCAGAAGTGCCCCCAAAGGAAGGCTTTGGGAACAAGTGAACTCCCCAGGGGAGCCTTTATGCAGCCCCACATGCAACTGGACCCTCCGGGTTCACTCTTTCACAGCAACCCTAAATATAACCCTGGCCCGCCTGGCAGTCGACTGAAAACTCGGGCCCCAGAAAATGCGTTAAAAGCCTAATTCGCCCATCCAAAAGTGCCCCCAGAGGAAGGCTTTGGGTACAACTGAACTCCCCAGGGGAGCCTTTATGCAGCCCCACATGCAACTGGACCCTCCGGGTTCACTCTTTCACCGCAAGCCTAAATATAGCCCTAGCACGCCTGGCAGTCGACTGAAAGCTCGGGCCATAGAAAATGTGTTACGAGCCCCATTCGCCCATCCAAAAGTACCCCCAGAGGAAGGCTTTGGGTACAACTGAACTCCCCAGGGGAGCCTTTACGCAGCCCCACATGCAACTGGACCCTCCGTATTGGCTCTTTCACAGCAACCCTAAATATAACCCTAGCCAGCAAGGCAGAAGACTGAAAACTCGGGCCACAGAAAAAGCGTTTCAAACCCCTTTCGCCCATCCAGAAGTGCCCCCAAAGGAAGGCTTTGGGTACAACTGAACTCCCCAGGGGAGCCTTTACGCAGCCCCACATGCAACTGGACCCTCCGTATTGGCTCTTTCACAGCAACCCTAAATATAACCCTAGCCAGCATGGAAGACGACTGAAAACTCGGGCCACAGAAAAAGCGTTTCAAGCCCCTTTCGCCCATCCAGAAGTGCCCCCAGAGGAAGGCTTTGGGTATAAGTGAACTCCCCATGGGCGCCTTTATGCAGCCCCACATGCAACTGGACCCTCCGGGTTCACTCTTTCACAGCAACCCTAAATATAACCCTGGCCCGCCTGGCAGTCGACTGAAAACTCGGGCCACAGAAAATGCGTTAAAAGCCTAATTCGCCCATCCAAAAGTGCCCCCAGAGGAAGGCTTTGGGTACAACTGAACTCCCCAGGGGAGCCTTTACGCAGCCCCACATGCAACTGGACCCTCCTTGTTCACTGTTTACGAGCAACCCTCAATATACCCCTAGCCACCATGGCAGAAGACTGAAAACTCGGGCTCCAGAAAATGCGTTTCAAGCCCCTTTCGCCCATCCAGAAGTGCCCCCAAAGGAAGGCTTTGGGTACAACTGAACTCCCCAGGGGAGCCTTTATGCAACCCCACATGCAAGTGGAGCCTCCGGATTCACTCTTTCACCGCAAGCCTAAATAAAGCCCTCGGCGCAATGGGAGAAGACTGAAAAAGGGGGCCTCAGAAAACGCATTGCGATTCCCCTTGGACCATCCAAAAGTGCCCCCAAAGGAAGGCTTTGGGTACAACTGAACTCCCCAGGGGAGCCTTAACGCAGCCCCACATGCAACTGGACCCTCCGTATTCGCTCTTTCACAGCAACCCTAAATATAGCCCTGGCCCGCCTGGCAGTCGACTGAAAACTCGGGCCCCAGAAAATGTGTTAAAAGCCTAATTCGCCCATCCAAAAGTGCCCCCAGAGGAAGGCTTTGGGTACAACTGAACTCCCCAGGGGAGCCTTTACGCAGCCCCACATGCAACTGGACCCTCCGTGTTCGCTCTTTACAGCAACCCTAAATAAAACCCTAGCCAGCATGGCAGAAGACTGAAAACTCGGGCCCCAGAAAATGCGTTTCAAGCCCCGTTCGCCCATCCAGAAGTGTCCCCAAAGGAAGGCTTTGGGTACATCTGAACTCCCCAGGGGAGCCTTTACCCAGCCCCACATGCAACTGGACCCTCCGTGTTCGCTTTTACAGCAACACTAAATATAACCCTAGCCAGCATGTCAGAAACCTGAAAACTCGGGCCACAGAAAAAGCGTTTCAAGCCCCTTTCGCCCATCCAGAAGTGCCCCCAAAGGAAGGCTTTGGGTACAAGTGAACTCCCCAGGGGAGCCTTTATGCAGCCCCACATGCAACTGGACCCTCCTTGTTCACTGTTTACGAGCAACCCTAAATATACCCCTAGCCACCATGGCAGAAGACTGAAAACTCGGGCCCCAGAAAATGCGTTTCAAGCCCCATTCACCCATCCAGAAGTGCCCCCAAAGGAAGGCTTTGGGTACAAGTGAACTCCCCAGGGGAGCCTTTATGCAGCCCCACATGCAACTGGACCCTCCGGGTTCACTCTTTCCCCGCAAGCCTAAATATAGCCCTCGGCGCAATGGGAGAAGATTGAAAAAGCGGGCCTCAGAAAACGCATTGCGATTCCCCTTGGACCATCCAAAAGTGCCCCCAGAGGAATGCTTTGGGTACAACTGAACTCCCCAGGGGAGCCTTTACCCAGCCCCACATGCAACTGGACCCTCCGTGTTCGCTTTTACAGCAACACTAAATATAACCCTAGCCAGCATGGCAGAAACCTGAAAACTCGGGCCACAGAAAAAGCGTTTCAAGCCCCTTTCGCCCATCCAGAAGTGCCCCCAAAGGAAGGCTTTGGGTACAAGTGAACTCCCCAGGGGAGCCTTTATGCAGCCCCACATGCAACTGGACCCTCCGGATTCACTCTTTCACAGGAACCCTAAATATAATCCTGGCCCGCATGGCAGACGACTGAAAAATCGGGCCCCAGAAAACGTGCTACAAGCCCCATTCGACCATCCAAAAGTGCCCCCAGAGGAAGGCTTTGGGTACAAGTGAACTCCCCAGGGGAGCCTTTATGCAGGCCCATACGCAACTGGACCCCCCGTGTTCGCTGTTTACAAGCAACCCTAAATATAACACTAGCCAGCATGGCAGAAAACTGAAAACTCGGGCCACAGAAAAAGCGTTTCAAGCCCCATTCAGCCATCCAGAAGTGCCCCCAAAGGAAGGCTTTGGGAACAAGTGAACTCCCCAGGGGAGCCTTTATGCAGCCCCACATGCAACTGGACCCTCCGGGTTCACTCTTTCACAGCAACCCTAAATATAACCCTGGCCCGCCTGGCAGTCGACTGAAAACTCGGGCCCCAGAAAATGCGTTAAAAGCCTAATTCGCCCATCCAAAAGTGCCCCCAGAGGAAGGCTTTGGGTACAACTGAACTCCCCAGGGGAGCCTTTATGCAGCCCCACATGCAACTGGACCCTCCGTATTCGCTCTTTCACAGCAACCCTAAATATATCCCTGGCCCGCCTGGCAGTCGACTGAAAACTCGGGCCCCAGAAAATGCATTAAAAGCCTAATTCGCCCATCCAAAAGTGCCCCCAAAGGAAGGCTTTGGGTACAACTGAACTCCCCAGGGGAGCCTTTATGCAACCCCACATGCAAGTGGAGCCTCCGGATTCACTCTTTCACCGCAAGCCTAAATAAAGCCCTCGGCGCAATGGGAGAAGACTGAAAAAGGGGGCCTCAGAAAACGCATTGCGATTCCCCTTGGACCATCCAAAAGTGCCCCCAAAGGAAGGCTTTGGGTACAACTGAACTCCCCAGGGGAGCCTTAACGCAGCCCCACATGCAACTGGACCCTCCGTATTCGCTCTTTCACAGCAACCCTAAATATAGCCCTGGCCCGCCTGGCAGTCGACTGAAAACTCGGGCCCCAGAAAATGTGTTAAAAGCCTAATTCGCCCATCCAAAAGTGCCCCCAGAGGAAGGCTTTGGGTACAACTGAACTCCCCAGGGGAGCCTTTACGCAGCCCCACATGCAACTGGACCCTCCGTGTTCGCTCTTTACAGCAACCCTAAATAAAACCCTAGCCAGCATGGCAGAAGACTGAAAACTCGGGCCCCAGAAAATGCGTTTCAAGCCCCGTTCGCCCATCCAGAAGTGTCCCCAAAGGAAGGCTTTGGGTACATCTGAACTCCCCAGGGGAGCCTTTACCCAGCCCCACATGCAACTGGACCCTCCGTGTTCGCTTTTACAGCAACACTAAATATAACCCTAGCCAGCATGTCAGAAACCTGAAAACTCGGGCCACAGAAAAAGCGTTTCAAGCCCCTTTCGCCCATCCAGAAGTGCCCCCAAAGGAAGGCTTTGGGTACAAGTGAACTCCCCAGGGGAGCCTTTATGCAGCCCCACATGCAACTGGACCCTCCTTGTTCACTGTTTACGAGCAACCCTAAATATACCCCTAGCCACCATGGCAGAAGACTGAAAACTCGGGCCCCAGAAAATGCGTTTCAAGCCCCATTCACCCATCCAGAAGTGCCCCCAAAGGAAGGCTTTGGGTACAAGTGAACTCCCCAGGGGAGCCTTTATGCAGCCCCACATGCAACTGGACCCTCCGGGTTCACTCTTTCCCCGCAAGCCTAAATATAGCCCTCGGCGCAATGGGAGAAGACTGAAAAAGCGGGCCTCAGAAAACGCATTGCGATTCCCCTTGGACCATCCAAAAGTGCCCCCAAAGGAATGCTTTGGGTACAACTGAACTCCCCAGGGGAGCCTTTACCCAGCCCCACATGCAACTGGACCCTC